>NC_063204.1:18711324-18941324 GCF_017589495.1 Alosa alosa
ATCATGCCTGAGAGGCAAACTAAAAAAAATATTTGATGGCGTTGAGAGCCTTTCGTGCAAAGAGCCCATTAAGCCATTTAGCACAAATCACTATACTGTAGAAATAGGAATACCTCAGTTTGCTTTCACTTGCAAGCTGCACAAAATCTGCTTTCCACTCAACAGCTGGACTGTGATAGACCTCTGACCTACAATGAAAATCTATGAAGAAATCGACAAAAAAAAAAAAAAAAAAACAACAATTTCTTTTAACCAGCTAATACCCTCAGTTGATCATCAATACATCCAGTAATGAAAATATTTAAGATTGCTTAGTCTGGAGTAAGTCATGACAAAAATGAAAATTGGGGTATCATTACTAATAATCCTGATACAAATATATTGATACACATCCAAACTGAACCAAGCTGTCAACAACAGCCATGAGCATTCACGATCATTCATGATCTGGAACACACTCCTTTTCAGCCTAAACCAGAGTTCTCTATGTGTAAAAATCCGCAATAAGAAGGGCATGCAAGCCTTGACTCTGAGATGTATTGGTTAAGTGACATTTTGTAATATCCTTAAGTATTACAGTGGATTTTACCTGACATCCTGATTGAGTTGTAACTGTCACTACATGAGCATACACATCCTGTGAGAAGAAAAAAAGAAAAGCAAGTAATTAAAGAAATGGTCTTAAATGCTTTGTGGAATGCAGAGTGGGTAACAGGTCTACTAACATGTGGCCAAGCAGAAGAAATTAGAGGGACTAATGGGTGTAGTTTGACGGTTGAGCATGAATGCAGCCAAAACCCACGATATTGCTCTGCATCAGTCAGCTGCTCCCTGCAGCGATGTGTGTGTGTGTGTGTGTGTGTGTGTGTGTGTGTGTTATTGTGCTGAAGTTAGATTGTAAGTCTGTGTGTATCGGAGAGAGAGAGAGAGAGAGAGAGAGAGAGAGAGAGAGAGAGAGAGAGAGAGAGAGAGAATGTATCTGACTATACACTTAAAGTGTGTCATCAGTGAGGGGGATGTAGGATGTTTTGGCTTTGCACCACAGAGGTCACTGTGTATGGCTGGGCAAGATTTGTGTCCACACTTTGTCCACCAACAGCAAGAGAAATTAATCGGTGGTAGGCTACTGCATTCCTAAAACCAATTTCTCATCACAAAGCCATTTGGCAGTGTAAAATAGGAACCAAAAATACTACACAAGCATGCAAAATATTATGTCTCATTTTTGATTGATCCTAAAGTAAAAGTGTAAAATATGTGATGGGTTTTAGTGATGTGGAATAGCCTAATTGGGGAAATTCTTGAGCAGTAGCCTACTTATATTACATGTTATTTTTTAGAATACAACTATTTCTCCCATTACAGTTGCACATTCCCTTAAAAGCGATATCCATTACGACAAGTCACGTGCTTATTAATATAAGTAAGTTATTTTCGTCGTAATGATATGTCAAATAATTGATCACTGTCTTGTGTGCACATCAGAACCACCACCTCATTCGTTTTTTTTTTTTTTTTTTCAAATGGAGACAATCTCCGGGGCTTGTAATGCACACGTCAGGCGCGAGGTGGATGATATAAATTCAAGATTCCTCTCGGTCGCCGCGTGTCCCTATACAAACTGCCACACGGTGGAGCACTGGCTATTCACGGGCCATGTTTGGGGAGAACCATGTCCTTTACTAATTGCCACCGACAGGGTAATAAACTTTTGTCCTTTTTCAGCACTTGATAGCCCGAGAACACTATAATGATTTTTAATTTGGACTTAGTGCGCAGCGAAACAGATTTTCTTCCTGGTTTGAATTCCTTAAAAAATGTCTCGGCACTTCGTCAAACTTGTTGGGTTTGCCTAGGTGATGATGTCCGCAGCAAAGTAGGCTAAATCTTGTCATTTTTGATAATTAGAGCTAGAAAATTAATTTTCTTTACCCGAAACGCATGGAGAACCTATTCATGGAAGAAACCCCATCACCATGATCGTATCCAACGTGAGCCTAAGTTGCGCGAGGTCTGGTGGCGCGTGGTGTGCCAACACCGGTGACGGCCACTTGGAAGGGACTTCTTCAGACCACACTCTAAGCGCAACTGGACACCTGGTTGTCGCCGTGTGTCTCGGTTTTATCGGGACATTCGGTTTCCTCAATAACTTACTCGTCCTCATCCTTTTCTGTCGCTACAAGATGCTGCGCTCGCCCATTAACTGCCTGCTGGTGAGCATCTCTTTCAGTGATCTGCTGGTGTGTGTCCTGGGAACTCCGTTTAGCTTTGCAGCGAGCACGCAAGGACGCTGGCTAATCGGACCCGCAGGATGTGTGTGGTACGGTTTCGTGAATTCTTGCCTTGGTGAGTTTTTTGCGCATAAAAACTACGATAGCCAAAAGTTTACAGGCTGTGACAATTGTTTTAACTTTCATTGATGCGGTGCAGTTTTTCTGAATGTAGACTTAGTGGAAGGGCTTAGATGTCATCATTTGGGTATTATTCTCTGTCCTTGTTGTGATTAATTTAGGAATAGTAACATATTCCAATATATCATTGGAAGTTCATTTTGCTGTAAACCTGACAAATTATATCCTATCATTCGATCTGAAACGAGGGATAGTGTTATTTGTGTTTACAGTAATTAGTATCATACTGTGATGATAAGACAGAGCCTTCTGTTGATTAGATCAAATGAAATGACAGGCTTTGAGTCGTCATCATTTGATCCATGTTAAAATATTTGGAACACTCAAATGTATTTAAACTGAGTCATTGTATGTTATAGGGTATGAAATCAGATGTGTCGAACTGTAAAAATTCCCCAAATTGGCAAGTTACGGGTTTTATTATCTAGAATACTTTGTGGTTCAGGCCTGTTGCCAGGTAATGTTAGATGCCATGATAAAGGTTATGTTACACCTGAGAACCTCAGTTGACGTATACTTGCATGGAATGTGTAAATGTGCATCTAACTTATGTGTTTCTGTCTCTCTCTGTCTCTCTGTGTTTGTGTGTGTGTGTGTGCGTGCATGCGTGCGTGTGTGCGTTAGTGCGTGCATGTGTGCACACCTGTATGTGAGGTAGTGTGCGTGTATGTGTGTGTGTGAGTATGTGCATATGATATGATATGATAATGCATGAATCCTATTTAGTAATGTACTGTACAGCAGGTTGAAAGGAATGCACTCCCATTCAAGTCATAAAGGCTATGGGCATTGCTTAGATGCCGTGATAAACCTTGTTTAGTCCATAATAGACAGGTGACATTGGTTCAGATAACCCTGTGCTCCTACAATGACCTAAACTTGACTTCATGTGACTCATGCTGTCTGGCTCTGATCAGCACAGTGCTAATGGATTTTTGGTCATCATGATCTGTCATAGAAATACCTTTTGTTAGAGGTCATCTGAAACACATATTCTGAAACACAAACACTTTTCATATAACCATATAGTAATGCAGTTAACAAAATAACATGAGATATGGCCAAGAGACCATGTCATCACCAAATTTCATATGTGAAAACAATATTGAAGAGACTGTAGTCAGACATGGCATCTGTCCATATTACCCCATAGTGGACTGCTGCATCATTATCTTAATTAGCCTATAGTGCAAATGCAATCAGTCTAAAAGCCAAGGAGGTTCTGCTTTCCTGGGGTTTTTTTCGGCACTGCTTGAGGCTCTGTATTGGGCTCATCTGATAGTGATTGATTAGCAAGCTTTACTTGTAGTGGACATGATAAATGTTGCATTGTGAAAGGGATTTTGTGTGTGTGTGTGTGTGTGTGTGTGTGTGTGTGTGCCATATTCTTTGTCAACTTGTTCAGTTTCTTAGTGCCACTGGCTCTGAAGACACTGTCCCAACAGATGAATGCAAATATAATTCTGCTTGAAACGACATTTTCAGATTGGTCTCAATCAAGGCAACCCTTGGAGACAGTGGCTCTTGTTACGATGAAGTACTTCACGTCGTTTAGTTATTCTCCTTTCCACTGATTAGCCTGTACCAACACTGTGTACCTGGCTGTATGCAAGCACCATTTAAGCACCTCAGTAATGAAAAGTACCCCAACACACACACACACACACACACACACACACACACACACACACACACACACACACACACACACAGCACAACATAGTTTATCTCAAGACGCACTTGAGGTGTCCTTGAGTGTGTGGCACTGGTAATGTGCATCAGTGTAATGCTTATTGATTTCCATCTTTAAATGTCCACATGCTATAGTGTCGCGTTCATACAAAGCATAAACAATGTCTGGGCTCAGCTGAGGCTGTGATCGATTAGGGATGGGGTGTCTTTGACACAGTGTGGGTAAAATAATGAAGGAGGTGCCATAAGGGGTGGCAGGAGCGCAGTCCGCTGATGTGGTGCTAAATGAATCCAGCCGCACATGCAGTTTAGTGCCGGGTTTGGAGACCTCAGCTTTTCAGGAACTTCTCTCAGAGCTCAATTATTAATGTGTTGACTTTGCACTCTGACACAATTCACTATCTCTGTGTGTGTATCTTTGTGTCTTTGTGCCTTTGTTTGTGTGTGTCTGTCAACATATTTCACAGTAAGACCTTTAGATCTTTCTGTGCTGTTTTTTTAAGGCTTTTCTACCTGTGGGTCTTTTTAGAAGAGCATTTTGATGCACATTGTTTGCCTGTGTGTGGTGTTTGTAAAGGATTATGCATTTATGTCTGCACCAAAGACCCCCTACATGTGTGCATGTATGACTTCCCACAGCGTGTGTGCAGTTTATGCATTCAATATAGCCATGTGTGCTGGTTGATATGCCTCTACACTGAACTCAGTGTGGTGATGGGCTTCCAGCAACAAAACAAATAGGGCTTTACAGACTAATCTGGGGCAACAGCAGGAGCAGGAGCATTCAGCAGGAGCATTCTCTCCTCGTAACCCACTTGATTATCATCGCCAGCAGTGATTTCTCAGCTTCACTCCTCAGCATACCTAAGGCATGATTTACCACAACTCAGGAGGAGCGTTCAAATTAAATTTCTGCCTCTCTTACACACACATACACACACACACACACACACACACACACACACACACACACACACACACACACACACATTTATTACACACAGAGGAAGGCACTTTCATCCTATTTGGGATTTATTAGTGTCATTATTAAAGAATACGAGTGCGGCCAGTATTCAAGCCTGATTATGAGAGTAAGCCGGCTTGGGCTCATGGGACCGTGGTGTTCAATCAGAGTCTGTTTCTGCCGTTGTAATTGCACCATTTCTCAAAATCAAAAAAAAAAAAGAGGTGTTTTCAGCCTTGGCTTAACATTTCACTTAGGAGAAAATACTGCACAAAATAGTAGAAAAACCCACTCAGATGTATTCATTCACTTGGATCTGAGCTGAAGGCATTTGATAATCGCTAAATGAAAACTAACATTTCATTTGTTTGCAGAGTAATGTGTGCCTTGTTGCTACGGTGCTTGTCCATCAGTTCATCCAGTATGGGTTAGATTACAACAGGAAGGCTGTGATTTTCTCAGTGGGAGCTCAGCTGGGCTCAGGTGCAGATGGTGTGATTGACAGTATAGGTGGTGTGGATAGCACATGCTAACCTCCCCCCACCTACTCCATCACATGTTTCTTGAGATCCTGCATGCCTGGCGGGCCATGTTATGAGTTCATAATCCCGGCCTGCCGCTCTCCTGGAGATCACGCTATGTTTGTCTTTTCTCTTGCTGTATTGCTGTGGAAAGATCACTGTCAGGTTGTGTAACTCTGATTACATTGATTAAAGTCTCTCTCTCTCTCTCTCTCTTTTCTTTATTCCCTCGCTCTGTCTTTTTCTATCTTTGTGTCTGCCTCTGTTGCACTCCCTCTCTGTCGCATCTACACATACTTACTCACTCACTCACTTTCTCTAGCACACACTCACACACACACACACACACACACACACACACACACATACATACATACATACATACATACATACATACATACATACATACATACACACAGGTCATGGATGACATTCCATTTCCATTCACCCTCTCCTTCCCACAACACACACTCTCAGCGCTATGAAGTGGTTTCATATATTTCATTCTGCTCATTCCTCTTCTCCCTTCTCTCCCACCCGACACAGGCATCGTGTCCCTCATCTCACTGGCGGTGCTCTCCTATGAGCGCTACTGCACCATGATGGGCGCCACCCAGGCCGACGCCACCAACTACAGGAAGGTGGCAGCGGGCATCGCCTTCGCCTGGGGCTACTCGCTGGCATGGTCGGTGCCACCGCTGTTTGGTTGGAGCCGCTACGGCCCCGAGGGGCCCGGCACCACCTGCTCTGTCAACTGGACGGCCAAGACGGCCAACAACGTGTCCTACATTGTGTGTCTGTTCTTCTTCTGTCTCATCCTCCCGTTTGCGGTCATTGTCTACAGCTATGGTAAGCTCCTGCAGGCCATCACACAGGTAGGTTCCCAAAGACAGACACTACACTACTGTATGTATATGAGTATGAGTACTGTATATGTGTATATTTATAAACACGTGTATGTGCGTGTGTGCGTGTGTGTGGTGTGTGTATGTGTGTTTGTGTGTGTGTGTGTGTGTGTGTGTGTGTGTGTGTGTGTGTGTGTGTGTGTGTGTGTGTGTGTGTGTGTGTGTGTGTGTGTGTGTGTGAATGAAGTGTTTTACTGTCCCACCAAGTTTATGTACTGTCCCTCCAAAACATATTATATAAAAATGGAAGGCGTAATGTCACTAATGCTGGAAGTTGTTAGGTTCCTTAATTATTACCCATTGCTTATTCATGCAGTACCGGGAAGTTTGTTTCCAGTCTATTATGTTTTTTTATTTACAGTGGATTCTGGCAGTCCACCTGTAACAATAAATAAAACCCTAACCTAGTCCTAGGGCCCTACTCAGCACACAGTGAACACACAGTGAGGTGAAGCACACACTAATCCCGGTGCAGTGAGCTGCCTGCAACAACAGCGGCGCTCGGGGAGCAGTTAGGTGCCTTGCTCAAGGGCACTTCAGCCATTCCTACTGGTCGGGGTTCGAACCGGCAACCCTCCGGTTACAAGTCCGAAGCGCTAACCAGTAGGCCACGGCTGTCCCCATGGGCGTGTTTTGGGTGTAACATCCTTTAAACCAACGAGAGTGACCTTTGTCATTCCTTTAACAGCAGGCAGCGCAACTTCAAACAGCACATCAGTATTTTGACAGTCAGTGGTGAATTTGAAGGAATCTGTTTGCACACGAGACAACTGTGTATGAACACAGGGATTCCACTAAACCTTTCTTTGCTAAAACCTGTTTGTGACTAGCAGAGTATAGCCTTCCGTACATGCATCTGCACTCGCCTATTATTTAAACTCATAGGCAAACTGAAACTAACTAACTGGTCTCATAGTAAACGACAAAACAGTTCTACACAGTTATTCACTTTCACTATTGACTGACAAGGGGTTACTATCGAAAACATAGCCTGAAAAAAACAACACTTACCCCAATAATGTTCAAATGACTGAATAGAAACCCTAAGGATAGCAGAGGAGTTGTTTGGGACTGGTTGCTAAGGGATGCTTACATCTCGTGAAGGTGCGTCTTCAGCTGTACTTTATATATGTCTTTTGCTATAGACCAGGTTTTTCTTGGTCAGTGGCATAATGATTTTTAGATGGTATAAGATTGCGATTTTTGGATCATGCGCCAGACCACACCTTATGTCTTTAATTGCCACATCCCTGGGCGCAAGGTTTAATAAAAGTGGAGCACATATTAAATTAAAACATTCAAAAAATTTTTTTTTATTGCGTGTAAGATAAGACTAAGCCTTGTGTCGCGCTTTCCGCCGGGTGTAAGATAGGGCCCCTAATCCCCCTCCAGCCCACAGACAGAATGGGGTGTGACTGGGACACATTATGACCATGTAGGCTACTGTACTGCAGGATACACATTATTTTAACTGGCATTAGGTGTGCTCTATGCAGTAATTTATAGTCACTTAATGTAATGTAGCATTAAATAAAGAAATCACAGAGCGAAGTGAAAGCTAAGGTGGCATGTGCATGAGACCACTGTGTCTGTGTGGGCATTTGTGTGTGTGTGTGCATTTATTTATGATGTGCAAGGGATTTTAAAATGACCTGTAGAGTGGTTGTGAGAGTGTGAATGTGTGTGTGCGTGCGTGCGTGCGTGCGTGCGTGCGTGCGTGGTTACATATGAATGTGGTGTCCTGTATAAAATAATTTACAGAGGTCTGTTTAGAATGTTTAGAAATTGCTCAGAGATATGAATAGTAATGGAACTAAGACCTGATGCGAGGATACACTTCAGCCAAACAGCCCATGTATCATAATCTATGAGGAAGAGTAAACTGGCGGACTTAAGCATTTTCTCAGCCTCAGCCTTTTATAAATGTGCTGCTGTTGTTGTCGCTGCAGTGTACACTGTACTATTATAACAAGGCACCATTGTGTACTCCCAAGGGAATACGTTTAATATGCTGTGTAGTCCCTTTAAGCTTCTCTAAATGACTCCAGTGGTCAGATGATTTATCAACTGCCCTACAAGTCAGCTCCCTGCCCTACACTACCATACTGGATTTGAAAGCAGTTCGACCCCAACTTTTTACAAGTGTCTGAGGGGCAAGAGTGATGGTATCCTCAGCTTAATGATAATGAGACACTGGGGTGCTAAAATGTTTGAATACTAATTATTTGTAAACATATTTAGTATGGCAGAGGATTGTGTTCATTAATAGTGATATCCCTGAGAAGAGAATGTTCTCATTCACCACCTCGAGTACTTCAGTTAATAGAGAACAGATAGGCAAACAACACCCGCATCTGTAAGCTGTTTGGTTGTTTGTTTATTTCTTGTGTTTTGCTCCCTATGGAGAGACGTGTATTGAACTCCTCCCCCTCATACAGATTATGAAATCCTTTACTGCCTCTCACCGCAAACTCGCAGACTTGAGTAAGTGTCGTTATTTTTTATTTGAGCAACACCACATGAAAGATAGCTAAAGCTGTGTGACCATTTATAATTGTCATCCTGCGAAATTGACACTAACAGAGACAAAAAGAGTCTACTTAGAGAGAACGTTTCACATAGAAAAAATATTTTTTGCAAAAAATATTTCAGAATTTTTATGCAAACTGCTATGTATTAGCCTGATGTTGGCAAAATGAGTTGGAGTGTCATGATAACAAAATGTTCCATGTAAATGAGTTTGCTGTGCGCTGAAGTTTTCCTATTATGTAATGCTCAAGTCAGACATTTGACCAGCAGTAGTTCTAGAGTAGATGCAAAGTCAGTAATTTTCAATTAAGTGATTCCACCCAAAGAACAAAATGTTTGGGAGATCAATATGGTGTGGGTCATTTTGTTGTCATGTCGGTCCCTCATACTTGAAGTTAGTTATTCTTATGGGAATGTAGTAATTATTATTGTATGTATTATTTTTCAATTATAGAATAGGGTTTCTAATCACAATAGCATGTTTTACTTGAGGAATGTATGCAGCTAGTCTGTTAAACATTACATTTGTTAGAATTTTCTTGATTAATCAAATATCATTGCATTGGCAGAATCTCTAAAATATAAGGTCATCACCAGACTCTTAGCCTAGAAATCTAGACGCGCCCCTAGCGGCAGCAAATTAAATTTGCTGTCAGGGCTAGTCTAGCAACTCTCCGTTGGCTTGTGAGCTCCAGAAATCGAAACTTAATCAGGCATTGAAATCGTGTATAGAGTCGTTTGGTGGGCTTAACATAACGATTGATGGCAGAGTTGCAACGGTTTGGCTTGAATTCCCTGCTACTTGAAAACAAATATCCTATTGCGTCCTATTGCGTGCAGAGGGAATTTGAAATACAACTGATTATCCCGCCCCTCGGACTGAGCACTGCGAACGGTGAATGCCCAGACCCTACATTTTAATGTGGGTCTGGCTCGCCAGGCTACCAGACTCTCCCATGTACTGTACATTCCACAGCCCATTTCTGCCCTGTGATCTACTTTCACTCTCACTTATGTGCTCTACCTTTTGGATGTATGTATGAAAACCTGGGATTCTCCTGTCATCTGTGCATTTGTGCATAGCACTGTGCCATTAAAAACAACCCAAATCAATTGAAATGATGTATAAACAATGACATTTGCAGTAGTTGAACAGTGTAAAAGTAGCATTCTCCCGCTCTGAATGCTAACAACAAAGATGAACATTAAAGGCGGAAACTCCGATTTTATTTTCTGCCCGCTGTTAGAGAACAAAAGATGACCAGGTCAGACCCAAATGCTATAGGTACGCCTGCAGAAAGGCAGATAGAGCCGGAGGTCCTCTCTGGTGAAGAGCAAACATCTGCTCCAGGCAGATATGCGTTTTTGGCCACCCCCCCCCAAAAAAATGTGAACAAATGTACAGCGTTGACAAATGCATGAACATTACCTTCAGCCAATAACGTCAGCGGCCAGAGTCAGTGAAAGGAATGGTGGGGCATTAAAATGCATTCAAGGTCCTTTTTCTCCAGGAGACTTGAATGGCAACTATTATGCGGCGCACTGGAAGTCCCTGTGAATCTCATTTTGGCCAGAAGGTCATCTATAGATACATACACAATGAGATCTAGCAGCTGGTGCGCACTGCTAATCGGGTGACCTAGTAACCAGGCCGACTTTATCTCAGATCCCTTTGAACACGGAAGTGTGAACACAGCAAATGCTTTGATTTACAGTAATTGTGGTTGTTTGCGGGATTTTTAAATAGATGAAAGTAGCAACCGGGAGGCGTTGTGGCACTGCCACCCAAATGCACCATGGAGAGTGGACTAATTCCCCAGCCTCCTCGCTCTCTCTCTCTCTCCCCTTCTCTCTGAGGAGTCAGCAGTGTTTGAATACACAGAACGTGGCCCAGCGTTGCATACTGTACACTTTGTACCAAACTGACAGGACAGAGAGAGAGAGTGGGAGGGAGAGAGAGAGGGAGGAAGGGAGGGAGGGAAAAAGAGGGATAGGATGTGCAAGGAACAAAAAAAAAAACTGCTGTGGACCTTGAAAGTGCAAGGATGCAGAAAGCCATTTAAAGAGGCAGTGCATGTTCAGTATCAGTATGCTATGTACGGGACATCAGTTTATACTTTTAAAGCAAGAGCACTTAACCTCTGAGGGGCCCCAGAGAGGGAGCTACCGTTGCATCTGAGGACACCCTGCTGCTTGACCGGCCTCACCCGGCTCACCTGCTTCTGTAGGAGGCAGCTTAGGCGTGACAGGCTGGGGACTCTGGAGGAACGGTGATGGGTGCCTCCAGGGTGACAGGAGAGTGGAATTAACACTCAAAGAGCTGAAGCTGTGCTTCGTTAAAAGGTCACGATGTAAAAAGCGCAACACTCAGGACATGGGGGAAAGGAGACATTGGATGTTTGCAGCCTCCCGTGTCAAGCTGTGAGAGTTACCTGGTGAACTGATCAGAGAGACAGGGTGCGGAGGATTGAAATATGCAGTGATGGACTCCCGCAGAGGGCAAGCCATACATACACAGACACGCCGTACACAACGTGCACACGGATAGAGGCAGATACGAAGTCTCTTAGTTCCCAGTCTGAAGAATTGGCATTTATGCCAGCATCATAAGTTTCCGCCGACAGTAGAGCACTTTCATTTTGTTGGAGTAGATTGAACTTTTTCAATAGTCTTACAACTGCAATGTATTTTGTTCTTAAACTGAGACTGGGCTACAATTTTTTCCCACTCCTGAATAATGAGGTAATGCTCTCAATAACTGAGCCACTGGGTTTCACAGAAAGATCTCTTTCTCTGGAGTGCTGTAACAAGTGCCTAAGAGTACCAAAGTACTCTTTTTTAGCAAGCGCTTCAGAGAACCAAATTCCATAAGTGCTCATTTTATGTTCTAAAATAGACAAAAGCCTAAATCACATATGTGACAGCACCATCAAAATCCCCCCTTTCAACCCTCTTCAAGATGTATGAATAATGGTTTAATTTCATCAATGACTGCAATTGAAGTGTCTACTCTTTCCTCGATGCTTTGACATTCCTTAATTCAAAGGAGTCCAAGGGAGAGACGCACACAGCACAGACTCAACATGTCTTGTCACAAATATTTCCCAAAGCTGTCAAGCTGTAATTCTGATTATTTGAGTCGAGAACATAATGGTTTTCCCCGCACATATCTTTTGATAATTATCAGCAGGGCGCATGTAATGGAATGCCAACAATCCACCCAGTCTGTTGTTGGGAACAGTCGAGGGACAGGGCCTTTGAGGTGCAAATCTCCTGTCAGTTAGTGGCTAGAGCACATTTCCTGCAGTTCCATTTCCACTGCCCAAGGGACTTACTGGCCACCTTGTGTCTTTTCATCTGTAACTTTGTGAGTTAAGAAAGCAATATTCCCTTTTTACCAGTTTTCCCAGCCTCCCCTTGGAGTTCTGTTATCCCTTAAAAGGCCCTCCGCCTGGGACGTGCGTGTCCTGGAGCTGGTGGATCTGGAAAAGACTCACAGTTGGAGCTTCTGTCAAACTGGGATATAAATGATTTGGTCACGGATCCCCGGAACACCTGCACGCACAAGCATGCATGTGCATGCACATGTGTTATACAAACATACAAAGTCATAAATTACAGCCATATTCACATCGAGCAGAAAAACACGCATGCAGAACCAAGACATACGCACACACACACATACGCATAAACGCACGCATACACACACACACACACACACATGCACACACGCACACCGGATCAGACTGCACAACAGGTCCGTTGTCAAATCCATCTTAAATGGCACACAGCTGGGGTCTGGCCATTTCCCGGACATCTATCCTCCTTTTATAAAGACACTACCTGTCCTATTGTGTGATGTCAAACTGAGCTTGAAATAGAGTATCCCAGTGAGACGGGACCGGACAGATGGGTGAAAAAAAACAGAGTCAAGGCTCTTAAGTGACAGTGCTGTCACGGGAGGGAGAGAGAGGTGAGAAAGGGCCAGAGAGGAGTGGAGAGAGTCTGTTGGGGCTCGAGCCAGTGTGCATAAAGACCAAATGGAGGAATGGCTGATATTTTCACAACTGCTGTCTCTACCTGTCAAGTTCTTGACACATCTCACATTTGGATCCTCACATTTTTTTTTATCCAAAACGTGGAACTTTCACTTTTGCGTTTGATATGGCTGACAACATCAAATGAATGAGCCCATTTTAGTGTTGAATTGCTGATGCTGCTCTGAGATTCAGAGAGGAAATTGTAGGTCTTGTTTGCTTCAAACACTGGAGTCAACGGGGATGAACACGTAAGCTTTCAAAGGGGTTGTCCTATCTGGTACCTGGATGTTGTTGTATCAGGGTGTTTTAAGTGAGGCAGTCTAATTAACTTTCTTTTAAAACTGCAATCCCCTGTAATCACTGGCTTTCAGAGAGACAAAGAGTGTCAGCAACAGCCCCAATAATTTACTGGCAGAGCAGCCATTTCAGGTGACTGGAATTTCTTTCAATGCACGCACACGGCTCTTTCAAGGCCTGGGGAACTAGTGAGGGTCCAGTGAATCTTTCACATAGTGGGTAGACAAACATATCCCCACCCTGCTTAATCTTTATAAAAATAAAAATACACACACACACACACACACACAAACACACGCACAGAGAGAGACCCCTCCCATGAGTTGTCATTTCCCATGTGTCAAATACTGAGTGTTATACGGAAATCCTTTCATCGTGACAGCATTTCGTTCCCTCAGAGCATTACAGGCGATAGATAGACAGTGGAGTTTTGGTGGATCACGCACAACAGTGGAGTTTGTATTTTGAATCCGGTCATTGATAAGCTGGGCGTGGGTGTAGCTCACAGTCCAATTCTCCTGTGTTTCTGCCGTGATAAGTTGAAGAGCTAATAACGTTGACTGTCAGCCAGAGATGGCTGTCTGAGTCAGGGGCTGTGGGCTCAGCTCCCCTCGTTGGGGCTTAGAGACAGGCCTCACTCAATGTCGACTAGCAGGACTGGACGTTGATCTTCCTGAGCTCTTCCTCGCTTTATCCCTTTTTATAGTAAAGTTGAATTGAACTCAAAGCAGGCTTTGAAGTCTTGCCACCTCAACCTTGATAAATCACAGCACCCACAAAAGGCCCCAAAGAAAACAAAATCACCCGCCAGCGGACTAATGCCCACTGACAGCGAAAGTCACAAACTCCTGGAGCTTCTTGTGGAAGAGAGAAGGGAGCGTTGCTGGACTGCTTCTGCTTCTCAATGGGGGGCTTGGAGGTTAGGTGATACAGGGAGGGGCATCTCCAGCCTGGAAAATGTTCATTTTGCCTTTTTCTGCCCTTGTTGTGTCACAAAGCTCATAGCCTGTCATGGCAGGGGGCAGCCGGGTAGTGGCAACACACCTGCATGTGGTTCCAGCGGGGTCGCCATGGGACTGGTGATGTAGGCGTAATTAGTGCCTGCAGCAGGTGAACCTTTGTTTTTGCTTTCTGCTGATGGGGAAGGCATGAATGGAGAGATATTATGTTCCTTGACTCCGTGTTGGGTATCAAGGTGTGGAGAAACCTAATCTGCTTTTGTTGTAAACAAAACACACACACACACATACACACACGTTAATGTTTTAGTGATACGTCCCTACTAAACCAGTTTGGTTACCATTGTGGTGAATAAGTATTTATTTACAGCCAGATACTCAAATCTCAATGTGACCCTTTTGACTGTGAAGTCACACAAAGTGTACCACAGGCTGAAGGTGCAACCTGAGAGTTATTCGTGCAGCCAAGCGATGGCAGCTCATCCTGCCTGTGTGCACACCAACTCCAGTAGATATGGATCCCCTCGCTCTAATGAATGGCCCTCTCATAAATATTCATGTGTGCACTCGTTGTAATTCTGTTTGGATGACAGTGCTGGAGACTCCTGTATCTGATTGTGTCCTGCAGGTGTGTGGAGGATACAAATCTCACTCCAGAGATTCTGCCATGAGCCATTCTCACGTTTCCACGTGTCCTCACGGCTCCGATGTCAAGGCTTAGACTCTCTGATGAGTCTGTATATCGTTATTTATGCTTGTGGCCCTTAAATCCTGCAGGCGATTTTCAATTATGCTTTTACGATTTTTCTGGGGGCATCAAAACGATTTTGTGTGCATGTAATGAAGCTGTATTTTATGTCCTGGTATTGGCTGCCTGGCTGAGCTGGCTGTCCCATTAGAAACGAAACAAGCCTGTATGCTCTTATGGAGTCCTCAGCAGAGTATAACTGTGTGCTTTTGGAAGCCGAGAAGCCCCTCTCTTCCTTGTCGTTCCACGTTTGTGACCACAGCCTCGCCTGGTGCTTTTCTGCCCGGCTAGAGAGAGCAGCAAGCAGGGCTGTCCCCGATGCTGGCCAGAATCCGCGGGATGATGGATGGCTCCATCAGGGAGATGATTCCAGTCCTGAGTGAGGGGATCCATTCTCTCAGGCGCAGGACAGACTCTGTCTTTGTTTTATAATATACCTGTAGTGGAGAGAGAGCCCTGCTCAAGCGTGAAGTGCACGCAGAGCAAGTGGAATCGCAAGAAACACCCAGAAAGTCACTCATTTGTCATGCACTCAATGTACAACTGTCTAACAAGGACGGGTTCAGTGATGAATTGTTTGAGATGGCAAAAGGGGTAAAAAGAAACATATCTCTTTAGAAATGGCCTTTTTCCTCCTTTTTAGTGAAAATGGCTACAAAGAAAGTGCCAGAGCTGTCCCATCAAAGAAAACATTCGTGTCATTTCTGTTTCTCTAATGGTTTGCTTTTATGGTGTAATAGATCAAACATTTATAATCCACATTAATATGTGCCTTGGAATTTTTTTGATTCCTTCAATTTTATGGCCCTAACATCTGGGTAAGTACACAGTAACAATTGATTGTTATGGGCAACTAGCATTCATAACTGTAAGGATGACAAAGTGAATTTAATGATTGTCTGTAAATGAGATCAGAGACCAGGGTTGTGCACAATTCGAATTGCAATTCTGCTTCCTGTTTGCTACCTCAATTGAAATGCAAGTGAAATTCAAGAATTGAATTGAAATTTAAGAGCCAGTTTCAATTCAATTCTGGAATTTTGCACAAGCCTGTCAGAGACGTGGAAAGGGAAATGGGATGTGATCTTTATATGAGATGTTCAGGCAGTGAGATACCCCTACAGACCCAACAAACCCTCCTCCACAACAGCCTGCAGACACACACACACACACACACACACACACACACACACACACAGGCTACCCAATTCTGAGCTCATTTGGAACAGGGAGGAGATGACAGAGCTGTACCAAGCTCATTTGTTGCTGCAGCCCAGCGCGTAATACTTAATGAACCCAAAGACTATGTACCCTTAAAATGTGTGTGTGTGTGTGTGTGTGTGTGTCAAGCCCCTCCTCCCCACATACACCACCACCACCACAAGTTTGAAACAAGATGTGTACTTGATACTGTTCTAGGGAGAGAGGGAGAGAAAGAGAGAGAGAGAGATATTGTGTGGCGCTTCTCTCTAGATTAGGCGTAGCAGTTGGACTTTGGGGAGGTGTGGGAAATAAAGCAGGCTCTCATGGGATCTCCTTAAGTAGTGGCACTGCCAAGCCTCGGCACCCACCTGTCACGGGGGGCTGCAGAATGACAGATCCCCTCCGACTAGCTCAGCAAAGGGGCGGAGATGCATTGTGTCCTCGCTCAGAATAAATCAAGATTAAGATCGTCAGTGTCCAGGTTCCCTTCGGTTCCTCCCTCTGCTGTTGTAAGTAGGTCGGCCCAGGAGCTGGTAGAGGCCTGGAAATATACTGGGATTCTCTCCTCTCTTTTCATCCAACCCCTCTTCTTCATCCTCGTCCTCTTCTTGCACTCATTGTACTCTCTGTTTTCTTCGCTCTCTCGCTCCTTCGCAGCTGCCTGTGTTTTGGTTGTAATGGAAGCAGAAACCAGGCACCTCAGGCCATCTGTCTTAGGGTGTGTGTCCATAGTGATTTTTTTTTTCAAGCACCAGCATCTATTTTCAGTTTTTCCCGATGAGGAGAAAGCATACGCAGCTGCCTTGACAAAAACAACTGCTCCCAGTACTCTGGGTTTTATTGTACGCCTGCTCTAAGCGATTCTAATTGAAAATCTCTGAACTTTTCTGAAAGGTGCTGGTGTTGTAACCATGGGCCGATCAAAGTCTTTCATAAATTAAACAAGATTGTGGACCAAACCCTTTAAAGGGCAATGTTTGTATTTAATTTGTTTGCTTTTTTTTTACTTTTTAAAAAGATACCAAGTACATGCCATCCTGCCAACTATCTAACATTAGTGCATTAGCAAAGTAGAAGTTGGTGATGAGTTGTTTATTTCAATATCAATTGTTGTCATAGCAACAAGACAAATGCTATGTGTACACACTTGCCCTTACTGTGCCTGCCTTGTCCAAGCTGCTGTGGCATCCTCACAGTTGCTGGGTCAGTGCCACCTGCCTGGCATCCCCCTTTCAGCATGCCCACTCTCACAGCTGGTATCTGTCTCAGGGACCATGCTTTATAGGCCACATTAGTTCCTAGCCCTAATGCATTTGACAGAATATCAATAACAGCTGATGCTGTCAAATAGTGATGCTGATATTGACATTTAGTTATGTAACAGATTGATGTTTGGATTGCGTCATTTTTGATCATCCAATATTTAAGGTCACCCCTATAAAATGTGTTCCTTTTATAATATGCAATTAATAATTATGTAAAATTAAAACGAGCAAGGCAGTCTGCCAGCACTGCAGCCACAGGCTTGAAATGATCTTCTTCAGTGGATTTCTGTTCCTCTGAAAGGCACCCCAGTGCTCAGAGGCACACAGCACCAGCGATTTTACTGTTTCTTTGAGATCACACTCCTGGGGGAAGGCAGGCCCCTATTGTCTTGCTTACTGTCCAGTGGTGTGACATGCTTGTCAGGAGAGATTACTCTGCAGCTCCTTATGCTGAGCTGAGCACGCTGGACTGCTTATGGGACCTGACAGCTCCACAGAGTCTTATTTATGAGGTGTAGACGTGTGTCTCTCCCTTTTTTAAATTCTCTCTCTCTCTCTTCCTCTCTCTCTCCACTGCCATCACAATGTGTGCACACACATGTGTGTGGGTAGGTGTGTTTAGTTTGTGTTTGTTGCTGTGTGGTGTGCACTCTTTTGTGTCTCTGTGTTTGTTTTTCTGGCAAGTGCAAGTTGTGTAGCTCGCTCACTCGATCCATCTCTGTCAAACTTCATCAACACTGCATGAGGCCCCAACGGGAGATCTCGCAGTTTAATCAACTTTCCCAAATTACAGCAAGATAAGTGAGCGCTCCTTCAAAGAGTCCCATGTTCCCAACCCTCCGCTGATGTATGGATCATCGAGCGCCAGCGAGAGCTCTTGCAGCAGGCTCGCACGCACACACACACACACACACACACGCAGACACTGAAGCGCTTGTTGCAAGATGGACGAGAAAAGAAAAGCAGATGCGGGAGAATCTCAGCGAGCGTCTCTCTCTCTTGGGGCAGCCGTGGCCTACTGGTTAGCGCTTCTGACTTGTAACTGGAGGGTTTCCGGTTCGAACCCTAACCAGTAGGAATGGCTGAAGTTCCCCCTGAGCATGGCACCTAACCCCTCACTGCTCCCCGAGCGCCGCTGTTGTAGCAGGCAGCTCACTGCGTGGGATTAGTGTGTGCTTCACCTCACTGTGTGTTCACTGTGTGCTGAGTGTGTTTCACTAACTCACGGATTGGGATAAATGCAGAGACCAAATTTCCCTATATATATATATATACATATATATATATATACTCTTTCATGTTCCATTTGTGCTAAGTCTACCTGGCAACAGCATGGGCTCCAGCGATATGCGCTCCAGCTCTACAGCTTGCGGGCCTCCTACCTGGAGCCGTCCTGCAGGGTTGACCTTCATCACGGCTGCTTGTGAGTGTCCCCGACGGCCGTGGCTGTGGGGACGGCATGGGGTGGGGTGGGTTGTGGTGGCGTGTGGAGAGGCGGCCCCCACTGTGAGATCTCCTCACTGCGTGCCAGATTACCTTGGACCCTCCAGAGCAGGAGCTCATTATGTCAGCATTCCCAGGTGGAGGGCCAAAAGTGCCATGTGCTTTTACATGTAATGTGTGTGTGTGTGTGTGTGTGTGTGTGTGTGTGTGTGTGTGTGTGGTGCCCCTTCTCACATATACCACCACTGCCCACCACCACACACTTACATCAACATGCGTACATACGCACACAACACACGGACACAGAAACACACACACACACACACAGCATGCTCACAGCTGGCCTCTTTGAGCTGAGATGCAGTGCGTGTCTCATTATATGTTGGCTGCTTGTTTGCTGAGGGTCTGTCAGTGTCTGCGCTATTGGAAGTTAGAGACAACATTAAAGGGACTTCCCCTGAGACCAGTTAGTATGTGCACAGCACACAACTCAACTGAACCCAAATCAAATGTGTCTCACAGGTGGTCTCCAAGGGAAATGAAGAGCCTCAGAAGCTATGGGAGAGTTTTCTGAGGCTTAGATTAGTTTGAACTATGAGCTGATAACAGTAATACTTTGTGTCATGATGACACACTATCATCACAGTGGTGTAAGTAAATAAAGCTGATTAAGAAAGCTGTTACAATCTCATATTTGTTGACATTTATTAAAAGATTAGGTAAACCTGACAGTATCAGCACCATAATCTAAAATTCCAGTTGGAATGGCAGAAAAAGAGAACAGCACTCTAAGAAAATACAATATATATAGATATGTTGTGACAACATTTGTATCCCAATGACTATATGCCTGCAGAATTTTGTGAAAACATATCCTGTTGACTAATGAACTGGGCAATGAGACGGAAATAGTTGGACAACGCCTAAAACAGTGCTGGCCATATGGCAGCGATTGAGTATAGAAGGTTTCCTTTAAACTTCCAATGCCCTATGAAGCTGCATGAAGGCCCGGTTAAGACACTATGAAGTATTTGGACTGGATGTAGATGGATTGCTGCGGTGTGCTGGCTGTTGTGTAACGCTTTGCACAGTCGGATTCTTTTAACCCAGTTTTACATGTTTCCCATTTCACGGCTGGTGTCTGTAATCCATTTAGCTCTCGAATCATTGCTTTTAATTGCATTTCATCAGCAAACAACTTGTCTTAATAGGCTGTTCAGAGATTTAATTACAGAAACACAAGTGTGGCGTCAGACACACAGTTGCCTTGACACACACACACACACAGACATTTGGTTATGCAGAGCTGCAATCATGTCCAGAGAAAAACATTTCTCTGAAAATGACGCTTGTCCTTGAGCCCTGGCTTCTGTTGGTGCTTTGTCCAACCTTTGCTGTCACATCCGCATCCTTCAGGCTCCCTCACACACTGGCACACCCTGTGCACTGTCTTTCTGTCTCTCATCAACATCCATACACACACACACACACACACACACACACACACACACACACACACACACACACACTCACACACATAGACACACACTCCTGTGTGCCCCAGGCCCCAGCCCCGGCCCACCCGGTTGGTGCTTTATTTGGTCGGTCGGTCGGCATGTCCACAGACAGCAGCAGCTGGTGGGTAATGCGCGTCACATGGGCTTTCCATTCCAAATTCCCGTCACGCCTCGCAGGCAAATCACACTATGTATTTAGTTGATCCCCCTCCCACAAACATAAACACAAACACACGCACCAGTGTGGTGGATTTGCAAGCAGACTTCCTAGACTCACCACCTACTGCCGTAAAACAAACACACAGAGTACAGCACACCCGGATTTGATTTAAAACATTTGTGTATATATATATATATATATATATATATATATATATATATATATATATATATATATATATATATATATATTATGGCATGCCATTTAGGAATTAATGTCAATATATATGGAATGAAAGTCTGAATATATATATCAGAATCTGAATATATAGATCAAAAACCTGAATATATATATCAAAATCTGAATAGATATATCAAAACCCTGCGTCACATCTCTCATGTCCTGCGTCACATCTCTCATGCGGTTTCTCATCGGCGAGGGTCGGCGAGCACCATAGCATGCACAGGCAGGCACAGACATAGATATACCGGTACACACAGAGCTGGCGAACCTTAACCTGTCTCCGCCAGATGGATTGCTTCGCATTTGCTCCGCATATCTATTTGGGGACTTTCCGTTGGAGAACGTTTCGGAAGGGGCGAAAATATTGGTTAGCTGATTGGATAAACCATCTGTCTATCACCACCTATGTTGGTGATAGACAGCCCAAATCAACCAATCAGATTTTAACATACAAGTTAGGTAAGTAGCTAACGTTAACGTTTTTAAACTTAGCATTTGTATGTGACATGAACCTCATCAACGACAATCCCCACCAAGTTTTCATGGTAGGCTACACTTCTGAAGAAAGCATATTCCTTCTCGTTAAGTAACTCGTATAGCATATATATATGCTATATAGCATATAGCATCGTATAGTAAAGCATATTCCTTCTCGTTAAGATTCAGGGCTACCAAACACTAACTGGAATTGGCCGTGGAGGATGTCTGTGTCCTTCATTACTCCCAGCTACATTGCAGAGACTCCTAGCTTCCTAGCGTCCCCAGGAATACTCGAATATTCGGATAAAACTTCATCGATAGCTATGCTCATCTCATCCGTGGAAGTCGCCATGTTGTTTAAATTGAACAGTAGCTTGTCGTTGCGTCACACCTAAACCCGCCTCAAAACCAACGCTGATTGGACGTTCGTTTGGCGAACTGCTCCAAATTTTCTCTATCGGAGAGATGCCAGACTGATCTGCGAGTGAAAATCTGGAGCTAGCAAGATCAGGATGGTCTCAAGAGGCGAAACTAGGTCTTAAATCTAACAAGTTATGCCTTTTACAACAAGCTTTTTGATGGAAAAGTAGTGTTTAACTTCCATAACCTTTGTTTAGTGAACGCATCAATTTGTAAGCGAAATCAAGAATTATGATCTTTGAGTTTGTTTATCGTTACCTAGCAACCGAGGCTTGAAGTGTTAAAACTTATTGCAATCTCGTTATGTACAAGAAATGCGGTAGCGCAGTGGTTAGAGGAGCGATATTTGACCCCAAAGATTGTTAATGTATAAATTCAGGGTCTTGATATATACAGTATATTCAGATTTTGATATATATTCTCAGGTTTTGATATATATATTCAGATTTTGATATATATTCTCATGTTTTGACCTATATATGCAAGGTTTTGATATATATATTCAGATTTTGACAGATATTCTCAGGTTTTGACCTATATATTCAGGGTTTTGATCTATATATTCAGATATATATATATATATATGCCTAACCTTCATTACTACTTATCTCAATTCACAATCAAAATGGATATGTTACCCAGCAAGTCATCTAAGCTCATGAACACAGATGTATAACTATGACCAGAAAAGGACAGAACTGTATTCATTAGTTCAGTGATATCTATTTAAGTACACACATTACACACGTCACATTATACTTTGACCAACAGGACCCTATTAAGATGTAATTAATCATTATATCTTGCTCTGATGTGGTCTCTCATGCATCATGAAGCACATGCTTTATCATTTCATTATCATAATATTTAAATCATTAAATTACACTTTTATGTTTATTCTTATCATCCATGCACTCTTGTGTCAACTAAGGTACGATAACATTCTGCATTGCATCAGAATTGAACAGCACAGCTTGTGCAGATTTTATTGTGTACATATGTTCCCTGAATTTCCCGTACTAGTGCAGCCTTGGTCTGCATTTGTATTGTCCCATACTGTACCTCGGTACATCTAGAAAGGCAGCAGCAGAAGGTCAGGCATGAGAAGACAGTCTCTAATATATGCTGTTGTAGTTGCTACTGTACGGAACCCTGGAGGGGTCATTGCAAGATATTTTTTGGTCTATTTGGTGTGTGCTCATTTTACTAAATCGTGCACACGTTTTACTAATAGTGTGCTCATATACAATATACAATATGTGCAAAATATAGTAAAATCTTTGCGCAATCTACTACATTGAGCACACAATCTAGTAAAATGAGACCACAATTTAGTTAAATGAGTGCACATTCTTTCAACATTCTTGCAATGACACGTCCCGCTCTGTACTGTCCCACTACAGAAAAGGTTTGACATAGCTTACTTTCTCTATTTGCCTAAACATTATTGTATTTTGGTTATTTTCTAAAAATCAGAGAGACCAATAAAAGCAGCAAGAATCAGCCCTGTTGTCCTCACTTCACTTTTACCATTGAAAGCAAAATGGAGAGAGAGAGAGAGAGAGAGAGAGAAAGATGTTATATCCACAGACAAATAAGAATAAAACACTTGAATGAGCAAAGACTCAGGATGAAATAGCCTCAGATCATCACCCAAGGGACTAAAAAACGTTAAACCTAACGGTTAAAATTTGACTTCTTAATCTGTTTGTGCGAGAAGGCATTGCATGCATTGCATTTCCTTGTTGTAAATACTCCAATGACATTTATGGTGTTAAATTTACGTTAAGCTATCTTTTTTATAGGCTCCTCTGTCTTTTGGCTAGAGATATAACGATGAAAAGCACATGGTTTATTTATTTTCAATTTCATTACATCAACCCTTCAACATTAAAGGTTGTATCAGCGATTGCAGTTAACGTCACTTCTGTTGACGTTCATACAAAATAGAGCTAGCTCGCTCCTCCCTCCTGTGCAATTGAAACTCTCCTAAATGTGCATCTCGTCTGTGATTGGTTGGAACGCTATTTATTTTGGTTTACAGTGGTTGATAACACCAATTGTTTTTGTGTACAGATCTTGGAGCCTAGGCTGCCTACAGAGACGTGTTTTTTGACGGCCTGCTTATGGGGTACCCTGGGAATCCAGAGTGCTCGTGGAAGTATTTGCTAATGAGAGACTCAATGACTGGCAATGAGTAATGATGCACGTAACTTTTGTCCCTTTCATCGCAGGGAACCAATCACATCTGTGTATCTGATATAGGCGGGCCAGAGGCGAGCTAAACAGATGATAGTTGTAGTGTTATCCAACTGCGTCGAAGTCCGGAATCAGTCAGTTAACATTGGTCGCATAATGTTAACCAATTGCGTGCAGTGAGCTTTTAAAATGCATGCTTGGTGCCGCCCCTCGAGTTGGGTCATTACATTATTCGTGGCAAGACCCTTAATCTTTCAGATTTGGGTCTGGAATCTCCAGGCTACTTATGGGGCAGGCAGCTAGCGGATTGTGAGGAAAGATTAGATGAACGTGATCATTTATGTTTGGGCCTGCAATCGCTGATACAACCTTTAATGTCTGAATGTGTTCTCACACCCGTATTGTATGGGTGTCGTCTTTCTTCTTGTTTTCCCTCCTTTATCTCCCCCTTCTTTTCCCTCCCCTCCTTTTCCCTCCCCTCATTCTGCTGCATGCTCCAGTCAGCCTTTAGCAGGGCACTGCAGGTCTTTTATTGCTAAAAAGGCTTTTATTTGCTTTTATTTGCCAATAGACCTCTCCGGAATAAGTCCCGCCTCCGAAACCGCCTCCGCCATCCGGATCCCCCCAACTTCCGGGCGTCGAATGTCTATGGGAAATAACATGCCGTTTCGAAATATCATACCTGTCAAACATCTGTAGGTGGCGAAGTAGAAAACAATGGTGGGCCTACACACTTCTGCCATCTAGTTTCCACTGTATTTTTTGATTGTCGGTGCCGTTAAAGTAGAAATATATCAGTAAGAAGCACTAAGCTAACGCACGCTTCGGACGCCGCGACTCCCCGAGTCAAGGTTGCAGAGCAACGGCAATGATTCATAGTTTGTCTTCACCGAAATGGAGTTTGTGGCACCAGAGCCTGTCTACGGAGGTGGCACTAACCCTGAGTGAAATCGTCATGTTTGATAGGTTGTTAATACATTCTGAAAATGTTACTGTTCTGATCAAGGTCATGCAAAATAAAGCTGTTTTTCGTGAAAAAAAAAATCGTAAATCTGTTTTTCGTGAAAAAAATCATAAATCTGTTTTTCGTGAAAAAAAAAATCTTGTCTCGTCATGTCTTTAGTGTCTTAGTCGACGATTTCTTTCTTTTTCAAATATCTCAATAACAGCCAACAAACTCTCAGCACAGTCAAACCAAAGTTAAGTTGTGTTGAAAAGAGGCTGAACCTTAGCCTGGCTGGCCATCCTATATCATTGAACCATTCACCTCGCTTAATCCAAGGGGCGGGCAGAGAATTGTCTTTCAAACAGCCTAGGCATGCAAAAGACCAGCGCTACGACCATATCCGTATCCGGTCGGCAAAACGGCAAATACATCCTTCTTCGAAAGAAATGACTTAAGTGCATTGTGTTACTCAACTTTCAAAGAAAAGCACAATTCCAACTCCTCCAAAGTTGACGCCAACGCCAATTCAAACAACCGCTTTTCGTTCGCCATAGCCACCTTCCTTGTTGTTCACCGTCGCAGGACTGTCGTTATCCTGTTAAGCCCGCCTTAAGATTCTCTAACAAAATAGAGCGCTGATGATGACGTCCACGGCGTCAGCCAATAGATGACGTCCACGGCGTCAGCCAATAGAAATCCCTATGGTTTGATACTAGACGTACAGGCTGAGCAAATTAATTTGCCGCCGCTAGGGTGCGTCTAGATTTCTAGGCTAGCTGAACCTTGCAAACGATTTACTTTTAAAGACCACTGAAATTATGCGTGAATCACATGTGAAAATGACCATCACGTTAGGTTGTGACTGGTTGTGAGCGAGATCTAACGCCCTCCTCCACCAGCGTTACGCCGGAACTAGCTCCCCCGTTAGCATTAATAATCGTTTACTACTTTAACGGCACCGACAATCAAAAAATCCAGTGGAAACCAGATGGCAGAAGTATGTAGGCCTATCGGCCCACCAGCTTTTTATACTTTGCCACCTACAGATTTTTCGAAACGTCATGTTATTTCCCATAGACATTCGACAACAGGAAGTTGGGTGGATCCGGATGTTTCGGAGGCAGGACTTATTCCGTAGAGGTCTATGTGTACTGTGTGATTGTTCTGTTGGCCATTAGCAAGCAGTGGCAGATTGTTCTGTTGGCCATTAGCAAGCAGTGCCAGTGTCCTTGGTTCATAGCACCAAAATTAATAAATAACATGTAGTTGAACTGATGTTGATGGACCTTCAGAGCCATTCATTTACCTTGCCTTTATGTAAGTGAGCGTTATTCGTGAGATTCGTGAGAAGTTTTCAGAGGTAACCAGCACACTCCTGACCTCGCTAGCTATGAGAGCTTCAGTTTATTTGTTGTGTAACCTTTGGAGACCACAAAATCTCTCCTTCCTTTACTCAGGTCACCTCCACCTTCCTTATAACATTTGTTTCTCTTGTCACACGTAACAGCTATTATACTTAAGATGGAAAACACAGACGGTTACTTCTTTGTTTGGGACAGAAAGAAGCAGTTTGACAGAAGACCTCATTGTTCTAGTGAGGATGTAAGTGTTCATGCTGTAAAATATTTAGCTCATTTACAGCTTTAAAACAGAGCTTTATGGCACTGTAACTGTCACTTTTTTATTGGAAAGGCTTCCTTATGTGATATCACGTGTGGAAACTTATAGTTGCTTAGTCACTTTGAACTCTCTTAAGAAGCCAATAGCACTTTCTCACTGAACAAGTATAAGTGTCCATGGAAAGCAGTTTGAGCAAAGCCTTGCCTCAGCTTCTTTGGGGGGACAAAAGCCCCAATGAGCTGTACAGGAGATGCTGGGTGAAAGAATATTGTACATCCATCCAGAACCTTTTGGTTTTTAAGAAATATGTACTAGATTGGATCTACTATTTTGTTACCTACCTCTGTTCTGTAGGTCACTGTTTACTTTACAAGGTGAAAATAGTCACTCATAAGAGATCATGCTGAGTAGTGATTGGAATTTGTTACCACGGTGTAGTCATGCTGAGTAGTGATTGGAATTTGTACCACGGTGAATATAGCTGAAGCAGTGCTTGACCTTCTGACACATCCATGTGATTCATACACACACACATAAACACCTTTCCCTGTCCTCTCCTGATGCCTTCTCGGCAGTTACCTGTAACTAATAGCTAAAGCCTATGCATGGATCAACAGGGAGCCAATTAAAAGCCCTTCAATCAGTGTATTTGTGAAAATTGTGAATTCAGGCTGTAATCCCTGATGCGTGCTGCTGGGAACTCTGATGCGTACTCCGTGAAGAGCTCTCTGATTGCCTTATTTCTTACTTACCTCTAAAATGACAAAACAATGACCTTATAGAGAACCACTGGTGCTGCAAATTATTTGGTCTACAGGCAATTATGCTTGGAAAAAAAACATTACAAATCTGAAACAGGTGAGAAAACAGTTATTTCAAATCTAGCGAGGTAAATCAAGAAGTTATTACAGTATTTACAATCACAATTTACTGTACTGCAGGAGAGACAAGGTGTATTCATTCCAGAGATAGCGGACCGAAAGAAAAATAAACTAAATGTTTTCCTGATCAATAAATACTTCTTAATTCATAGAATATAGAGGCATAAGATTAGGTCGAAGTGGTAGTCTATGAGTGCTCATTCAATGTGTATGCGTGTTTGCGAAAGTGAAACTGACCCACTCGTGGGTAGGTGAATGAAGTGGATTCCTGCAATGTTCATGAAAACAGCATAGCGATTGGATAGCCTAATAAATCGCGACTTGTTGTAGGCCTAACAGTAGCTTATATCGTAGCAAATAGCCTATGGCGATGCCGATGACAGATAGGCTACACTTATTTCACTCGTCTCGCTGGAGTGAGCGCATAATGTGGGCTGTTGCGCAAAGAAATGAATTATAGGGAGATGATCTGCATCTCCATTTACCAAACGCTATAGTTTTGCTAACATCTCCACTGTTAACGTGAAATATGTCTCCATGCAAGGTAGTGTCAAGCAGCAGTGAAGTGAAAACCTTATCATGCAGGTAGCCAATGTGCATGTCACCTGAGTCAGACAGAAAACGGGCCCTGCTTGCTCTGTTAAAGTTTGTATGCCCCTTCCAAACTGTGTTAAAAGGGTATATTTAACAGCCAGAATTTCAAAATTTTCCCCGGGGGAGACACCCCCGAACCCCCCGTAATATGATCAGCACCACCTCTCACAAAATACTATCAACGTCCCTGCTACCGGTCCGCACCTGCGCGTGTCGCGGTCAGGGAGAGGGGGGGCCTTTTTTGATATTGTGCACAGGGGCCCATATTTGTTTAATCCGTCCCTGGTCATCAGTCACATGCAGGGTGGGGTTTTCTCTGAGCTTTCCTGTCAGAAAGAGGACAAGCCTCATTAACCTCAATTAGTCTCCAGCAGGCCCGACTCACTCACAAAAATAAAGCGCTCGGTGACAAGCAGACCTAAAAGACACTGGACACGGCACGGGAGAAGTCTCTGAGGCAGCCAATGTGATTTCGCCCCAGTAATCACCTGTGATACAATGGGAAGGTTCAATCATTTGACCCGTTGGGCCGCGCTGGCCAAATAGAGATGCATATTCATGCTGCTTAATCAAGGCAGACAGCGAGAGACAGCTGGAGACCGCTGGAGACCAGCTGGACCATGAAACCGAGGCACTGAATATCAGCCGCAGTGCCAGCCAGCATGGAGTATATGTGGAAGAGAAATAAAAACAGAGAGATAGATTTGAGAGAGAGAGAGGGAAGGAGAGACAGCAAAGCTGACACTAGAGCTGTGGCGAACATGCCACATGACAGCAGAACACGTGTCCTCGCAATTGAGCTGAATCGCGATACAAATGAATTGAAATGAATACAAATGAGTTCTAGTGCCAGTTCTGCTTTCCAAAAGTTGGCACTGGCTTTCCACAACAACTGGCAGGGATGATTGACTTCAGCTGACAGCATTAATCCAGTCTCTAGCTCTTTATGAAGCAAGGATGTGAGTAGTCTTGAAGAACAAAGGCGCCGTAGATTTTTTATGCAGTGCGGGTGCAGTCTCCACCATTGCACTTATTAAGATTGCAGGAGTTCCAGAACAACAGCAGAAGTCTGGTCAGACTACTTACTCTGAATGGACGCTCTTTACTCCAATTTGGTTTGGAACTCTGCTGCACAGATTTGCTCAGTGCTGCTGTTGAGACATTGGTTACACCATTGTTGGAATAATTAATATAATTGGTAGCAGAGGCCATTTTTAAGAATGTGCTACCATCTGGTACTTGGCTGTTTATCTGAGATGCTACTTCATCTAGGTTATGCAATTTTCACAAATAGACTTTTTAATGTTTCCTTCTCGATCTTGCTCATGTCCCTCCTGCCCACCCCCCCCCCACCCCCCCCCCCCTCATCCTCTCCATTTCCCCTTCTCTCCCTCTCCTCCTCTCCTCTCCTCTGGCCCCTTCCCCTGTGGTCCTGAAGGTGAGCCGCATCAACACGGCTGTGAGCCGTAAGCGGGAGCAGCGGGTGCTGCTGATGGTCATCACCATGGTGGTGGCCTACCTACTGTGCTGGCTGCCCTATGGAGTCATGGCCCTAGTGGCCACGTTCGGGGGGCCAGGCCTGGTGACCCCGGAGGCCAGCATCATCCCCTCCATCCTGGCCAAGTTCAGCACAGTCATCAACCCCATCATCTACATCTTCATGAACAATCAGGTGAGTGGTCAATGATAGAGACTGAAACAGATGAAGAACAGTAAAAGTCAATGAGATTGTAAAGGAAGTAATGTTGTGCAGGCACACAACACAGCTACATGTGTTTGTGGGTCGTGAATTTGTTTGAGTTTGATATATACAGTGTTTGTGTTAGAGGTACCTGCATGATTTCACATATAACATCAAAGGTAAAAGGACATTTGTCTTTATGAGATAATAAGATAATATAACAAAATCCAAAAAAAACAAATGAGGGTAAGTAGCATCCCATGCAACAACTTTACCTTAACTGCCACACATTTCCTACGAAGTCAAAAGCATACTGTGGAGATGTTTTTCACTCTCTTTGAAGAATAACCTGGGAGGAATTTAATGAAACAGTGAAAACAAGGTATGTAATAGTTAGGAATTGGGTTAGCCTCCAGGAAGACGGCACAGTTATCCAGAGCCGGTCAAGTGTTTGACTTAACTCTGTGAAGCTGCAAATCGACAATGAGTTTTGATAGAAGAGACTTGTAATTTTACTCCATTACATGAAAGCCAAATATTGTACTTTTGACTCCGCTACATTTGAAATATGAGCATGAAGTACTTTTAAGCATATTTCAAGTGATTCTTTAAATGCAATAATGCAATAGACCATATTGAGTTAAGCAATAAGCCGTAGGTTACACTGATTTTAGAACAGCTAAGGGGCGTTGTTAGGCACGACGCGCAAGCGCCAAGCGCAACCTATGGACTCCAGTGGCTTATTGCTTTTCTAAAACAGTTACTACATCTGCCAAGATTTCATAACATACTGTAGAGGCACAGCAACGAGAAATGTAACAATGTATTCATAGATAATTCTTCTTCCGCCAAGAAATATATTTCCTCTATCAGAATGGTTGCCAAGCAACGTCAAGACGCAGCAACTCTAACTTTTGTATCGAGTTGTTGTAGTGCAGTAATATAGAATCGAACGTGATTCAGCCAATCATAATCAAGGACCCGAACTATCCGTTTTAGATTCATTTTTTTCAACTTGGCTGTGGTAATGATATTGACAGCAGATTATTCACCATATCCCCCATGATCATGGTGAATTTGAAATGAAATTAGACAATCAGCTGACATTCACCACATAGCTAGATCTTTACATTATTAAATGGTAAATTAATTACTCATAATTGAGTTATCCTGTTTTGTATTCAGCAGTGAAAATGTTTTAGATTTTTGAACAGAGAATGAAAAACAATTTAAAGTGAATTACTGCATCCTTTTGAACAGTTACAAAGTTATGAAAGTAGGCAAAATGATGCTGGATGCAAGGAACTAAAGGTCTGTTTAAGTCCTTGTGACCAACCAAAGGATGTACATCATATTGTTGACAAAATAAACGTTACATTACAACACATTAAAAAGGACTTGTACAACACATTAAAAAGGACTTGTACTTGTACCTGCAAAAGTACTTGTACTTTTGAATACGTAAGTATTTTTAACAGCAAGTACTTCTGTACTTCAACTCAAGTAAATTGTTGGCATAGTAAATTTCACTTGTATTGGAGTAATATTTGACCAGGTGTGTCTATACTTTGACTTAAGTAAAGGAATTGTGTACTTTGTCCACCTTTGACAAAGGTGCAGTAGATCAAAAAGACAGCTATGACGTTGGACCTCATGATCACTTGACAATGAGAAGAAAGCTCCAAAGAAAGAGTGGTTGTAACCTAATTCATTACATATGTAATGAATTATATGCAATGCTATGCAGAAGGTAGGAAAGGAGATCCTGTAGCTTGGGCTGGTCGCAATAAAGATCATGTGGGGTGGGTTTAAAGTAGAAAAGTAAAGAAGTAAATTCTATAGAAATCACATCACTCTGTTAAAAGAAGTGATGTTCAGATGTTGACCAATTGAATGTAGTGTAACTGTAGTAAGACAAGTAAGATAAAGTGATTTTAATGCTAGCATGGGTCCTTAGCATTGCTGGAATGTTGTCATCTATCCAGCAAACCTGATACTATACTGAAAAGCTGATACTTTGTGTCAGAGGGGAATATGGTTTCTGTAACTCCAGAAAATAGATGTTTCAAATTATTTTATTCTCTGTCTCTTATCATTTATTTATCACTTTGTTCCTTTGTTCTCCTTTTCCTTGCTTATCCTTTGCTTACCTTACTATCTAAGACCCCTTCTCTCTCTGTAATTATCTCTCTCTCTGTGTGTGTGCGTGCGTGCGTGCATTTTGAGACCATCCTGTCAGACTGGTTGACGGCTTTGGTGGCTGGTTTGTATTCTCCTCTTTTCTCTAGGCCACACCAACACAATGAAACTCTTTTTTACTTCCCCGAGATGCTGAATTGCTCAGGACCTCCACACTTATTATGTCCACTATGTTGTCTGTAAAGGGGTGAGGTGAACATCCAGCTATAAAACAAACACTTCCACTGCATGCCAATCTTGTTTTGTCCCACTGGCTGTACTGTACAGGAAATTGAAAAGTGTCTTTATGTCTTTTTTTATGTCTGTCTTTTTCCCCCTCAGATGCCCGCTCATTATTTTCTCTGCATAACCAGTGTTTTCATGACAACTTTAAACCCTGTCCTTTTTATTTCACAACTCTATAATGTCTGCCTGAGATGCTTTGATGAATTGTACCACAAATGACAACAGGGATGTGTGTTTGCTCCATAAATGAATGGTGCTTATTAGTCTATGCAGAAGAGGCCCTGGCAAGGAAAATTGTGGCCCTTCAGTTGCTCAAGAAGACACCACTGCCCTGTATGTCATTTTCAGTCTTCAATTCCTCCCAGCCCGTAACCATGGAAACTGTGAGTTGAGGCGAGTTGAAGACTTAAAGTGCTGTACAGATTCAAGTATCGATCGTCGTCGAAGAAAATCAGAAGAGGAAAGCCCTCCAGAAAAAAAAGGAGGAAAGACGTTGATAGACAAAACCATTGAGTGTTTGTGTTTGTGAGTGTTTTTCTCTCTCTGTCTCTTTGATTGTGTTTAAGTGTGTGCATGTGTGTGTGTATGTGTGTTTGTGTGTAAGTGAGTAAGTGTGTGACTGAAGAGAGAGCAAGAGAGAGAGAGAGAGAGAGAGGGAGAAAAGGCTTCAAAAGCTGGGAGTTGGTGACTAAATAGGGATGCTTCTCATTTGGCTGGGCTCTCTTGGGCCAGCGCAGTGTGAGATAATTACATTTACAGATTTCCTTTTTTTTCCTCCCTCCTCAGGGAGCCTTAGAGTCCCCACGCCTCACACCATTAACTTGCACACAAGGTGCACTATATGGCTTAAGCCTTAGGGTATCTCACAACACAGTTTAGTTATTGGTCTCCGGGCGAGCACACATAAACACAGGGCGTGAGAGACAGGCGGAAAATGAAGAGGGTGGTCACAGGGAGGGACAGTGTTGATGTATGGTGACACTGAGATTTGGGACATCTAGTCTACTCTCACTATTTCCATGTTTTTCCCCCCACTTTTTTCACTTGAGGATTCACGAGAGTTTGCTGGTTCTGGCTCGGAATTGAAACAGGTCATTTGTAGTCAAGCTTGGCCTTGTTCCCTCTCTTTTTCCCACTCACACCTGTAACACTGGGGGAAGATAATTGGGTGTGGAAATTCAGCTACCTCCCCTTGCACGCACGCACACACATACACACTCACACAGACACATACTGTAGACACAGACATATACACACACACACACACACACACACACACACACACACACCCTCCATGGGCCAATCATTTCTCTGCCAGAACTTGCACAGCTCATTAGTCTGACAGCGCTCCAGCAAACCCAGGGGCTGAGGAGGAGAATACACTATTCAGTTAAATATTAAGCCATACACTACGGATGTCTGAACCAGTTGTCATCTCAGTGTCATTTGGATCTGCCATGTTAACAAAAGAAGGTAAAGTGGGACAGGAGTGGGGAAACTGTTATAATGGTATTATCATATTATGTTTTTCACTGAGTTTGAAAAGGTAGAAGTTAAAGGTGTACTATGCGGTTTAGGTATTTTTGGCGAGTGTAGAGCTCCCTCTAGAGTCACGATGTATTTATATGTTACTCTGCTATTGTAAATAGCAAACTTCTTGCGACCTATCCCCCCTGTACACAATGCAAATGCTTTTGTTGTGGAGGTGAAGGATTAACAACAGGCAAAAACTATCTCCAAGGAGCTATATCTACTGACAAGGTAATGTTTCATAATTCTCGCAAGTTTTGGCGGGGCACCGCTCTTGGAAGTTGCATGGCTGGTTTTCTCAGTAGGGACTCGCTACGTCTATGCTGTATAGTTATGCTAGGTGAACGATTTGCCTATTAGTTCGTTTACCATCAAATTGGCTTCGTAAAGGTGAAAATCCTGCATAGTGTGCCTTTAAAATAATGTTCATCTTTAGGTTAGGGCTTATTAACAGACTGAGTAGGCTTTTATTAACTGACCATTATCTGGTCAAATGACAACTGCTTGCAGTCAGAAAAAGCTAAATATTTGCAACATCTAGTAAACATCTGCATGTAGTGCTTAAAGAAAGAATATTTTGCCTTAAAGGTGCTCTAAGCGATGCTGGGCAACGTCACTTCTGTTGACTTTCAAACAAAACAGAGAGCTAGCTTGCTACTTCCTCCCCCTCCCTCACGTGCTGCTCCTGTGCAATTGAAACTCTCCTAAACGCGTATCTCGTCTGTGATTTTTTTGGGGGGGGGGGCTTTTTAAATGACAGGACAGTGAAGAATGACAGGAAGTGAGAGTTGTGGTGGGATCCGGAAAGGACCATGAGGGGGGAATCGAACCCGGGTCGCCGGCGTACGGTGCAGGTGCCCTAGCCAGTTGCGCCACCTCGTCTGTGATTTGCTGGAACAGTTTGTTATGTTTTCATGGGCTAGGTTTGCCCAGGTTGTTTTTGTTTCCGGTTTTTGGAGCCTGGGCTGTCCACAGAGATTGCAGTTTTTTTACAGTGTATTCAGGACACAGACAGCTAGCAGTTGGTTAGGTGCTGTTTGCAGAAAGTGACATAAAATGTGTTGGCATCGCGTGGCATCGCTTAGAGCACCTTTAAAGGAGTAATTTATACTGCTCCATGATGTGCACTGAAAAGATGGATACAACCATTAAGGATAATGTTTCCATTTAATTGTGCCATTAAGGGGGTTTTTATGCAGCATTGAACACTTTCTCCGTGTTAAAAATATGGAAAGCCAGTGCAGTTTCAATTATTCAGCACTAAACACAAGTATGAATCCTCAGTGGTTTTACATTCAGCGCATTGATGCATCAGAGCTGTAAATGGGTGGTGATCATCCATTGACTCATCTCTAAGGCAAAGCAGCCCTACTCGGGCGTTTGAGCCGATATCAAGCTCTAACCACAGGGTCACTGCTTAAAACAGAGTCACCTAGAAGTGCGGGAGGGCCCGCTGGGGTCTATCTGTGGTGATGCCGGCGGAGGTGATGCTGCCTCCCAGAGGCCCACTTCAATTAGGCTCACTGCTTGGCTATCACCTTTGAAAGCTCTGGGAGGCTCTCAGCCACCCCGCGGCTTCCTGTAATGAGCCCGAGCGTCTGAGTCCATTTATAACCTCCCATCCCGCTCCTGTCCTGCGTCGGCCAATGAGCTCATCCGATCACCCTCTGAGCTCTTGTGAAGGTAGAGCATCTGTCAAGGAGGCGGGGAGTTGACACTCCAGGCTGCGGACACAGCGGCTCTCTCTGGTGAGGTCACATGCTGTTAGCATGACGCTAATGTAGGCCACAGTTTTGCAAGCAGAGCTACTAATGTCCGCAATCTGTTCTGCCAAATAAGAATCCGTGACTTTATATCTGTTTATCAGTATGGGTTTGAAGTATGTTGGCAGACTTTTAACTCGAAGATAATGGCAAAATTGACGCGTGATGCTTTTTTTGGCTTTACCTGCTGGCCTAAGGCCCCAAATTTCATTGCATTCCATCTGGTTGGAAGAGCACGGGAGTGGCCAGTGCTGGCTGCCGAAGGTGGATTAGGCTTGCTGCCACCTCCAGTGCATCCTGACTCTCTTGGCCATTCCAGCTGTCCACACTGATCTCCACAATGGCTCCAAGAGGTGGCCTGGCTGTCCTCACTCAGGTCTCCAGACACAAAGCGGTTTGGCTGTTTATAAAAACGGGATATTTACACTGTTTATTTCATACAAAAAAAACTTGAGAAATAGGATAATATTGGTTAGGGTAAGGTTTCTTGGGCATTATATGACGTTAATATAGATTTACTAAAAAGTAACGTAATAGACTCATGGAACCCGCACAAAATTGTAGTGTTTTATCATGATTCCGCCAGCATTTGTGTGATTGACTATGAAGGAAACAAATGTCTCCCATGTCTGTGCTATTCTGGTTGTTTGATGTGTGTAGATTGCAAAAAGGGAGTCAGTTCCCACAGCAGATGTCATCAGCATGTGTTTTATATTGTTTGCTATTCCTGTTTGGCATCACATGGAGAAAAGCCCAAAGCAAATGACAACACAGGGGCGTATGTCTGCATTTCCTGTGAAAATGTAGTTGACTATACGTATACATGAGGAACTGAGGAGTATACTAAGTACACTACATTTTCTCAAGGGATGTGATTTGTCAGTATGACTGTGAGAATGGGTTTGCGCATAAGAGGTTGAAAGAGCTCTTCCTTGTTGGTAGTGAACAACAGCGTTTTAAACCTTTGTTTTCCTTTTTCTTCTGCAAGAAAACCTGCAAGCTTTTTTTGTTGAAATGGTGTCACAGTGCATTTGTTAAAAATGGCAAAAAACTGTCAAGAAAGCAATAATGTGGTACTGAGAAAGGATATTCTCAAAGGGATGAGTCAAGGGTGTGTGTGCATGTTGTGGTATGGGTGTAATATATCTCTTATACATCCATGAGAGATTAACTGCCATGACGTGCCCCCCCACCAGGGAAATGAATTCTGCCCCGGTGGCAGTCTTAGACAGTTTAATTATGATAACTTTATCTATAATGAAGTAAGTGGCCTGGGAAACAATAGCCCAGCCCGGACCACAATGCAGCTCCCCAGACTTCTCATTTGCTGGCATCTCAAGCATTGTGCAGCCTACATGGCATTTTCAATTCAGTTCACTGTGTGTTTGGAAGGAGGAGGAGGTAGCGCGGTCAATTGAAATCTCTCCACAATGGTTTCATTTGACTCGCTCCGCTGATTAGTGGTGCAATCAGAGAGGCGTCCGCCTCTGAAATCTGCCCGAGGTGGCCAGAGACATCAGCCATCCGGCGCCACCGAGGCATCCAACTCCGAGGAAAAGAGGCGAGACGCCTCCCCCACTGAAGCGTCTCTGTCCCCCTCTGATAATCACTGTCCACACCCCCGCAGCGAGGTCTCTCACAAGTTAATGAATTTCTCCAAACGGGAAAGGCTTTCAATTTTCAAAAAATGTATTCAGGACCTATTAGAGACAACAGAGTCCAGCTCTGTGAATAATATAATTATGTGTGTTTTTTTCTGCCGCACCTCCAGTCTATTGTTGGGCCCTGCAAGAGACTCTGCGCATACAGCACAAATGTGACATCAAGCAGCACTTATTAATGGGGAAACAAAAAGGGGAGTTATTGCCCTGCTGCTATTAGTGCCTTACAGCGCAGGCGGTGGTGCAGAACCGAGCTAAGACAAGGTCAGGCTTTGCATTCCCCGTGAGGGCACTTAAGGGGACACTCTGGAATGTAAACGTACCCGTTTTCTTCAGTGTGTAGCTTTCCTTTAATGTCGGAAAGTTGTGTGCAAGTAATGGATAAAGACGTGAGGTTTTGAAGGCTTTATTTTGATAGACAATTGTGCGTGTGTGTGTTTGTCTGTGCATGTGTGTGATTCTGTGTTTCTGTGATGTGTGCTTGCCTGCGTGTGTGAGTGTGTTTGTGTGCCTGCGTGTCCAACCCCCCACCCCAACCCCCACCCCCGGTGGTCAGTTCTACAGGTGTTTCCATGCCATGCTGAAGTGCACCGCCCCAGAGCGTGGCTCCAGCGTCAAGGCCTCATCGCGTGCCACCAAGACCCTGCGCATGGTGCGCCGTGCCACCAACGGCCACAACGTCAACATCACCTTCGGCGTGCCGTCCGCCGGCTTCAACACCACCTACGCCCCTGAGAGCAACAGACAGTCGTTGGAGGTGAAGGACACCGCCTCCACTCCCCCAGCACTGGTTCCCTCTGCGCCCATGCCAGTCAAGCCCACTCTCTCTCTAGTAGCCCACTACAATGGCTGAGCAGGACGGACCTGTGTATGTGTGTTTGTGTGTGTTTATGGGGGGCACACAGGCCACTACACCGATGTCCGTGAGGCTGGAAGCAAACTGCTGACTGTGACAGGAAGGGTGGTTGTCAGTGGCGACAGGGCGACGAGGAGGCGAGAGGAGACGTATCTAACATGACGTGAGGGAGAGAAGGGACCGGAACGAGGAGTCAGTGGAGTCAACGGTGAAGGCTCCATGCAAATGCTTCAGCTCCTGAATGCATGCTTCCCCCGCAATGTAATGGCATGAAAATGTGTGGACAAATAGGGAGGATGGGAATGATCTGCTGAGGCTGAGGAGAATGAGTGAGATCTGCTCACAGGAGTGGACTGAAGGGGCGATTGTGTTCTTTACACAACATAAGCCACATAATGACGCTTTTCAGGCAGTAGGTCAACAGGGAGAACAGCTCGGAAAACAGTATTTCAACATGAATGCAAATTTCAGTCTTAATTTCAGTTAAAAGGTCATGCTAATTCCAATGAAACCATTTCTTTATAATGACCAAGGACATGCTGCCTGTCACTCTATTCACATGGGTTTTTTTGTCCTGGAGCGATTTTATAATTGCAGGAGCACCTCTTGGTGAAATATTTCAGCAGCAGCTTGCGTTTCTGTATAATGCTGTAGCACAAGTCTATTCACTACTGTATGTTTATACTAAAGACCACACGGTGCCCTTGATGATAAAGATTGCCTTGCAGAAAATCTGTTGTTCTCTCTTAAGAATATGTTTTTCCTGTACAGTTCTTTATGAAATAGAAGCGGATGTTGCCATGGGGCCATGCAGTTTGGGTTTTGTGTATCTGAAAGATATGGCCCACTATTGGTGTCAGTTTTTTGTTGGGCTTTTAGCCTTTATTTGGACAGGACAGTGAAGACAGACAGGAAGTGAGTGGGAGAGGGACATGACTGCAGGTCAGACTCGAACCTGGGTCCCCGTGGATTCTCGGACCCGTTCATGGTGCCCCCACTATTGGTGTCAGTTTTGAAGAAGCTGAACGATTTTGCACACAAAGAAGCATTTGATCTGTTCTGGGTTAAGACTATAGAAAATTATGACTTTACATAAGTATGTACAGACTGATTGTGTACATTCATATTAGCATCAAGTGAAGCCAAACCATGTAAGTTGTTTCTAACCATGTGCATTTTGTAGTCTTGTTAAAGTGCATTCTAGTGCAAGTTATTGCGCATAATGGGGAAAAAAGAGAAGAGGCAGTCTGCTGACACATGACACTTTTACTTGAATCAAGATGGAGGACGAGCTGTACGACTCTTCTACTGACCTGGTCATCTGCGCAGGCCTTAACTGCTATCCAGCTGCACCTTTCAAGATGGACTGAAAGAGTGTTTATGCTGCAATGCTTGGACATTTTCCATAATGAATGCAGACAAGAATGTGTCTCTATTACTTTCACACAAGCACATACACACATACTGTACAATCACACACAAACAGAAAAAGTGATTTTTCTTATTGAAGTTTCCTAATAAGTCAACTTTGAGAACTTTGCCACGTGTTTACAGCTGACTTCTGAAAAAAAAGTAGAAGCATACATAAAAAATAATCTATTTTGTATGATTCATTTCATTGATTCATTGCATACTTTGATGGTTGTGAAAAGGAAATGTTGTGATACATCTAAAACTGTACAGATAAATAAAGCCAGTTTTTCTACTTGATGCATCATATGTTATCTTCACATAGAGGTGGAGTATGCGAGAGCTGGAAATGAAGTGTTACCATGCTCTCAGCCCACCAGTGCATCCAGTGGATGTCACCCATCAGCTAATGGTTGTATTGGTTGGTAATATAGGATATGACTTAGTAAGGTCTTCACGTCTGTATTATGATCAACCCAATCTCATTTGCCCTCACACAACACATTTAAGTCACTTCTGATTTAGTCCACATAGTTGTAATATATATATTTATTTCCCTGCAAACTGATGTTCATTTTAGAGGCTGTGCATGATAGTACTTACATTTTGTGTGTGTTAGCATTTGTTAAATATCCAGCATGTTCTATCCCCATGATGGAAATACTAGCACAAAAAGAGCCTTTAATTTGGATTGATTTGCTGTAGATGGCTTGCATAATGTACTTATGTTAGGGCATCTAAAAATGATTCTGTTTAAACACAAGTGTGATTAGACTGTCTTGGCTCAAAAACTGTTCTTCATCTTATATGCAAATAGGTTTGTGCTATAGATGTATGCTTGCATATGACAGGATAATCTGTGAAGAGGGATGAGGGACTGATTTGATATGATCCATTATGTATGCCTCCAATGTATTTGATTGAAACTCATTTGAAAATGCAAATCTGCATTAATTTGATTAATTTGAATTCATGCTGTCAATTCAAGTGTTGTTTGTAGTCACACATCCACAGTAACATAGAATCAGATTAGTAATAAATATCAAATATGTTTAATGTAATAAATTTAAATGAAATCATGGATTAGAGGTTTATCAGTATGTTGACAGTATAAACCCTCTCAGTCAGAAATGCTCTTCTGAAAACGATTAATATCGGTTTTGAGTTTATGAAACACTGAGGATAGCTGCAGTTGGCATTTTCCTCATATCGACTTTTGTTTTGTGACATTCGCTGGGACCAGTTTGTAGGCATGCGGGAGTAGGTCTCAGGGGAGGCAAATCATTTGGCAACTCACTTATGCAGGGAAACTGGAGGTATGTGCTTGCGCTATCTCTTACCAAAGTTGAATTACAGTATCTATAGATTTTTAAGACATTGCCCCTCATTAAAATGCAACTTGACAAAGAAAAACATTGTGCTTCACTAATGAATGTGGAATTCTTTGATGTCAATGTGTCAAATTAAAGATGTATTCCAATGTGCTTTCGTTGTAGAGTTATAATTGAAAATATAACAGTAAGTATATATTATGTTCGTCCAGGTTTTTTGTGCTTGTTTTCAGGCAGTGCATAAATAATTACTTTATAAATGACACTCCATACAAGACAAAAAGTTAGTGTTTTCTGTATTTTATAAGTTATGTTTTTGCTGGCATAACATTTGAGTGTGATAGAGAGGTGTTGAAAAGCAAGTTGGTACACAGACTTCTCAGGGGGGTGTTTAGGGCATGATTACACCTTGGCACTTGAAAACAGATGTTTTGCTCTCCCACCTACTCAGTCCGGGGTGGGAAAAAGGCCCTCCATTTCCTCAAGGCTTCGACAGTCAGACGTGAAGAGGGGGCCGAGACGGTTGATGAAGCCTAAGATTACGAGGGGGAAGCTGTGTCTACTGGAGAGACATCCCAAATATCGATTCCTTTGCTTTTATGTTCGACTCCTTTCCAAGCATTATACATGTGAAAATCCATACAGCCAATTACACCAGTCAGGTCTTAACCGTGACTCCAGCATTACTGCACAGTTTTCGATGCAGACAAAAGACTCCATTAGCAGATGTGTTGGTAATGAAAGGAAGGAAGTGAAGTGCTCTGCCTGAGCTGTACAGGCAGAGCACTTCACTTCACTACATATACAGTGAGGGCACATAAAGAAGATGAGAGAAGCGTAAAGAATTACAAAAAAAAAAACGGAACTATTTGGCCACAATTCCCAATGGAAGAAACCAGACACTGGGCTGCACTGACGTTTGTCCTTCTTTACGTTTCTCTCATCTCAAAAAAACTCTAGATCTCATAGTGATCATTGGGTCCTTGGTGACCAAGGCCCTTCGTCCTGGATTACTCAGTCAGGCTGAGTGGCCAGATCTAGGAAGGCTGTTGGTTGTTCCAAACTTTTCCATTTGAGAATGATGGAGGCTACCGTGCTCTTGGGCATTTCCAATGATGCAGAAATGTTCGTGTACCCTTCCCCAGATCTGTGTCTTCACACAACCCTGTCTCGCAAGTCCTGGCTCAGTTTTCACTCTGACATACACCATCAGCTGTGAGACCTTATATAAAGAGATGTGTGCCTCTCTTAATAATGTCCAGTGAATTCATTTAGGCACAGGTGGACTCCAATCAAGTTGTAGAAGCATCTCAAGGACCATTGATTGAAGTAGGATGCACCAGAGGTCAATGGCAAGTGTCATAACAAAAGGTGTGAATACTTACAGTATGGAAATGGAAATGGTGTGTGTGTGTGTGTGTGTGTACAAACCTGTACAAAATGGAAGTCTATTCAGAGCTTAACAACAACGTATCAAAGTGGTCTCTATTTCACAGTGACAGTATATGTTTGCATTTGTCCATTACCGTCAGGTTGGGCTAGCAGCTTTCAATCAGGTGTCCTTCCTGTCAAAACTGACTGACCTGAGGAAGGTGTGAACGGAGGAAAAATCCAGACTGATAGAGGGAGAGTAAAGTGTGATTCATCTGCTGACAGCTCCCAGTTATTTATGGAAGCAGGGCAGTGATGTATGGCCCAAACGTTGCTCCCCCTCCCATTCACACACATACACACACACACACACACACACACACACACACACACACACACACACCTGGGAAAAGTTGTGGTGCCAAGGGTCTGGGGGATAATGACAGGAGCTGTTAATTACAGTGGGTATGTATGATCACACATTCTCAGTGTATTTGTCTCACTCTCGTTTAAACCTGAACTCTGGCCAGGCATTTGGGGAGGTAGTGGCGCTATAAAGCGCTTTCCAGGACACGTTTCCATAAATGAGGATCAAAATTGGTTGTTGGTCGACGGCATCTATCTGCTTATCCGCTAGCTCAATCAACAGAACTCATTAAAATTACAAAAACAATTGGGAACCTTCCAGCTCTGTCAACCACTGGGAGCGTCACCACTGAACAAAGTGGGGAAACACAAGCAGGGGGATTGATTATTCCATCGGTACGGCACATGCCTAACCTAATAGTTAGGCATAGTGTCGCGGTGAGTGGCAAAACATGTCTTCCTTATACACATGGGTCGTGGAGAAGAAATTCAATTATTGCCACACTGTTATGTCCATGTGTGGCCAGTAAACAACGCTGTCTCGGGTGATTAATAGAGCGCTGGGTGTGCAGTAAGTCTCACTTATGAGCGCATATGGATGCATGTCAATGGGTTGGCCCATATCATTTTCACCTTGTCGTCTCTCTACATCTTGACAGCTGATTTGTATTCACCCTTGGAGACATTTCCCACCACCCCGTGCTTGATCTTTTGCTCATTTCCACAGCAGAACCATCTGTTGGCGTGCCCCTGTGATGGCCACAGCCGGCTGGCCCGCGAGCTTAGTGCCACCGCCCTTCCACCCTCACCCCCCACACACACACACACATGCACACACACACACACACACACACACACACACACACACACCTCCACCCTCCGTCCCCCCAGCCCCAGGCCACCATATGGAGCATGAGCTGTGCCTGCAAACGTGCTCACCTCCTGAGCCTGTGTGCGCATGCTGCCACACAGTTCAAGGGAGACCTCTGGGCGACCCTCACGGAAACGCAGGCGTAGAGGAGCAACAGAGCTGGATGGGTAGCGAGATGGAGAGAGAGTGTGTGTGTGTGTGTGTGTGTGTGTGTGTGTGTGAGCGTCTGTGAACACAGAGAGAAAGGGAGATGAGAACAATGTACCACAAGCACTTGCCAGGCTCAATTGCTCTCTGGCTCAAAATTGCTTCGATTTGCTGGAAATGGCTTCGCTGATGTCGAGCAGGGAGACAGTGGCTGGAATTTCAAAATACAGAGGTTAATAAGACATCTCTTAGAGAATAATTTGTTCTTTTAGGGTGAAGCTGCATGAGCAGTCATTTGCACCATCCTGATGTCCCCAGCCATGTTCAGTGCAGTGAAAGTGCCACGAAATGTTGGATGAATGGAAATCGCTGTCACTATCCATCGTTTTTGATATGTGCAGTAAGGGGTTTGGATTGGACAGTGCTGCTGGGTTTTTGTTGTTCCATCAACTGCCTACATGAATTTCTGTAAATGAATAAATTTCAAATAATGGCATAATGTACTAACCTGAAGGTAGACTCTGGTATAGAGTAACTGGATGAAGAAATAGGAACAGGAGTCCTCAACTATTGATCTATAGGTTTCCAGAGAACCTGCCAATGTCACATACAAGACAGAATTACCCTGATTTTCTACATGAGCCAGAGCATGGCCTATCTATAGACCTAACAGACAATTACAGGTTGTTGTAAAACAGGTTTCCAACAATTATTGTCCTCATGTCATAGGTGCCAGAACAATTTTTTAATTGGAGGGGTCAGGTGATGATGATGGCAGTCGTGGCCTACTGGTTAATGCTTGGAACTGGAGGGTTGCCGGTTCGATCCCCGACCAGTGGGAACGGCTGAAGTGCCTTTGAACAAGGCACTTAACCCCTCACTGCTCCCCGAGCGCCGCTGTAGCAAGGCAGCTTACTGCTCCAGGTTACTGTATGCTTCACCTCACTGTGTGCTCACTGTGTGCTCTGTGTCTTCACTAATTCACACATGGGATAAATGCAGAGACCAAATTCCTCGTATACACAAGTATACTTGGCCTAGAAATCTGATTTACATTTACACGATTTATACACTAACAAATGACACTAACACATTTTCTGACACCTAAATGTTACATTTTCCAACAGTTGAAGATAAAAGCAGAATGCCTAAAGGCAGTGACATTACGAGGGGGTAGGCAATGCTACATCATGAGAAATAGAATGTATCGTTATAACCACATATAATGTAGCACAATAAGGCTAGAACTGGATACAGCCTACGGTTCCTTCATGACTGTCAGGAGCAGTTTTTGATATACTGTCAATGGCATGGGCAGCTGCTAAAGGTGGTGTCTTGTGGCTTGTGTGCTAGCAAGAATCAACATTCCATTATAGGCTATCTCATTTGTGTAAATCAGTTTTCTATCGCATAATTTGCGCATGATTATACTATGCCACGGTGTGGGTTAGAGTGGGTGCTGATTCCATTTTGTTTAGGTGTCTGCTTGCTGAGAGAGTCTCACATGCAGAGGTTGTGGAAGAAGGGGGGGTGGGGGGTTCATCAAATAGTGGCCAACTCTAATAATCTAGGCTAGAAATGCAAAATAGCGAAAAGCAATCAAACTACGAATTGCTTCCAAATAAAACACATTTCATTCATAATATGTGAACTCAGGCCTATAGTTTCATAGACAAGGTTGTGTGAAATTGTTAAAGTTAATAGGCCTACAAATGTAGTCAGAACACCACCAAGGTGAATTGGTTTAGTCGTGACTCTTGGTTGACAGTGTTGGGGGTGATTTTTGAGTGCCAAATTAACACAAATTGATAAGAAAGGTACTAGGTTCCCAGTTTCGGAAAAAGAAGGGAAAAAAGACCAGGAAAAAACGAGGAAAAGATTAAAGTATGCAGCACCATCATCTCTTCATAGAGTGGTATATTTTGCATGTAGCCTAATGAAATAAACTAGATAGTAGGCCTACAACTCTGTTTGTCACCCTATGACTGTTGATTTCTATGCACCTATGCATAGGATAGTATTCCATTTGTCCGACTGAGCTAGCAAACATATTCACCCTAAAATCCCATATTATTAATTTGGTTAACGTTCTGGATAGACCGAATGCAATCATGGTCTGGTAGATGGATTGTGTGCAGTCATGAGTAGATGAATAGATGGTACTGTAGATGAATTGGACTTGAATACCTAATCGATAACATGCCTGCAGACATTGACTCATAGCAGGCTGTCAATGAATTGGAAACTATCTATTAGCTGAATTGGATGCTGCAGCTGGCTCGCACTCTTCTCATTGCTCCTGTTTGTCATGTTTGCAACAGGAGAGACACGTTGGTTGAGCAAACCTTGCAAGTTGTAGGCCTACTAAAGGCCCTCTCATTTTTCACATAGAAATGCATGAGACAATGTTTGACACTTTGGGTAATGTTAATTGGAACAGATGAAAAACATTCCGTTCTGACTTCACATTTGACCCGAAGTTACTCAATTTTGCAATCCCATCAGTGTATATTCCCACCATGACAAGTGGGTCAAAACCTCCAGCCTGCTGCACGTCCCCCCAATTTTAAGGCTTTACCGGCTTTTAGACTTCTACAACTCGTATGCTTTATTGTCACTACAAAGCAGACATGGATTTCCTCTCTGTAGCCACGGTGAGTGATTTTGATATTAATTACTCAAAGTGATTAATATTGATCGCTGTAATAGCCGACAAGACGAATAATGAAGAGGTTTCATGATTATGGTAATTTGTAACTCTGAGGTTTCTGCAGTCTTGCTTTACCACTGACGTTTCCGTGAAACAGCCCAAATGTTGTCTGAATTTTAAGGGGGTTTATATGACTAGACTTGACAGTTTGGCGGTAAACTGATGCAGTTCTGAGACCTGGGACTGTTTGATGAGGCACTACAGATAATCAAACATTTCCTATAGCACTATTGCAAGTTCTGTCAATAGCCTAGCAACTAAGTATATATACTCTTTTGATCCCGTGAGGGAAATTTGGTCTCTGCATTTATCCCAATCCATGAATAGTGAATCACACACAGCACGTGAATACAGTGAGGTGAACACATACCCAGAGCAGTGAGCTGCCTGCTACAGTGGCGCTCGGTGAGTAGTTAGGGGTTAGGTGCCTTGCTTAAGGGCACTTCAGCCTTGGATGTGGGCATGGGAGAGCAGTGCTCAACCACTTCCCCCACCCACATTTTTCCTACTGGTCGGGGATCGACCCGGCAACCCTTCGGTTACAAGCCCTAACCAGTAGGCCATGGCTGCCCCAGGTTCTGCCTCTGGTAAATGAATCACTGCCAACTGAATCCAGTTAAAAGAAAATCCATTTTCATTAAGCAATAATATTTTTTTGTATATTGGATAAGCCATGTGGAATAGCCAGCAACAAAGTACCCAGTTGCTTCTAGGTACATTTGTGACCGGTCTCCCAGGAAACAGTATTTTTAAAATTCATAGATCGACTTTGATACATTGTTTACCATGTTGTTAGTCGCTTTGGTTAAAAAGCGTCAGCCAAATGTAATGTAATGTAATGTAATGTAATACATCAAAGAATTGAATTACATTCAATAAAGTTCGTCTTGTGGCTCTGGAAGGCCACCTCAATTGAAAATGTGTTCTCTTTTTTATAGATTTCTATTCCTGTGTAAATCGACGACACAAACACCCAGGGGGGTAAAAGGCTCCAGTTATTGGGGAAAAAGTGAGCATCCCTTGGCCCTTTGCCTGTCTTTGTGTGAAGCGTGGAAGTGCTCTGTCTCATGGCTGTGGTGCTTCCTAATGAACCCTCTGTTCTCCTCTACAGGGCTGTGGTGGGCTTCCTCAGCCACTGGGGCTCCCAGGCAGCTTACCCATGAGCTCTCAAGTCACAGGCCTAAGATGTTCTCACTCCACCATCCTCCACACCACACCACCCCTCTCCTTGCTTTGGTCAGTACGTGCACCGTGAGTGATTAAAAGCCAAAGGGCTTCTTTCACTTTCTTTTGGTGATGTAATTATATATACCCCTATCTGCATCAGAAAGAGGAGGAGGTGGCAGTGTGCTTGAATAACTGTGCATGGTTACAAAATGATGGGTGCAGATGGCGGCACATGAAATCGAATTCCGCTCGCACCAGTTCCCATAATTTGAAGTCCATGAATCCCCACTCCTGCCTTTGCCTGATGATTTATTCATATGGGGCTTTGGCGTGTTGTGGGGAGAACAGATGAGATGCAGGGAGAGCGGGAAAGAGAGAGAGGGAGGGAGGAAGCAGCAGAGGAAGGCGCAAATCTGAGGGTGTCATGCAGACTACTTAACAGCCTCAAGGACGCCGGTCGTCTGGTCAGGATGGATGACAGTTGTGGGTCCTCTTCATTAATTCACACAGGCCTCTATGCTCTCCAGATGACTCGCATTGGCAACAAATCGGCGAGGAGAGCAGGCCCAGGCGTGATTCACCAGCTCTCTCATCGCTCCAGCTGCTGCTCTTTTTGCCCACGCGGCCTTAGGCACAAGAGGGTAAGAGGTAGCAGGAAAGCTCTCCTGAAGACAGATTAGCAGAAACCCACAGGACTCCACCTCCACTACTCTCCCTCTCTCAAGGGGACCTCACATTGCACGCGGTGACGCGGCATGCACTTCGCTCGCCGCTAGGTTGCTCTTGTTGAGTTAATGTCACGAGGAGTTTTGTTGTGCTTGCCGCCGGGCTCCGTGCAAAATTCTTATGATGATTTACAGCACACCACGGTCAAAGTTCAACATGATCGCGGCATGTTCAACAGCAGCAAAATGCCGTTTGAGCGTGCAATGTGAACCCCACTTCACACTCTCTCTGGGCCCTATCATGACATTCTAAAGAGCATCGTCACTCGTCAAAAGCTTATTCAAACACGCAACAAGGTTTTCCTAGGTTTTGTAATCAGTCATATGGGTGTGTTTGGGGCATAACATCATTTAAACCAATGAGAATGACATCCTTTAACGGCGCAAAGCACGATGTCAAATAAATGCATCGGTATTTTAACATTCAACGGTGCATTTGATGGAGGCTGCTTGTGAGACCGTATGGAATAGTCATCATGCTTTACTGAAACCTAGCATAGCCTTCACGCATTTGAACTCATTGGCATCTAATTCATTTCAACGACAAGACAGTTATATACAAAGAACTCATTGGGCAAAAAAGTGAAAGATGTACCTAACTTCACCAATCCGGTGTCAGTCAACGACAAGACAGTTATATACAGTTTCATCACAGTTCATCCATTGCAACTGGATGATTGACTGACAAAAAAGCAAAAAAGGTGGGTTGCCATGTCGCTTTTCAACAGCTATCAAAAAAAAAAGGTCATTTTTTGGATGGATGGATTTTTTGTGAATGTTTCTTCTTCTACATAAGATTTTAGTCATCTTTAGTTCATGTAATACTTATTGTCAACAAATTAAGTAACAGTAGTCTGAAATTGTTAATGCACAAATTAATAACAGTAGCCTAGTCTGAACCAAGTGCTGTTTTACATCTAACCAGTGGTGCAAATAACACATGTCCAAATGGGCCTTGATGAAATGCGCCGCTAGACTGAAACACATGTTTAACTGGAGGTCCATGGCTAGTCTGGCTTTCATCAGACCAAGCTCAATCTTTTAAGAAATCAAAAAAATAAATGGCGGGCAGATCAGGCTGGGTTCACCCAGCTGAGTCCATAGGCACCGATATTGTTTAATTTTCCACGATTAAGATATACACGCTCTGGCTATTCTAAAATGCAAAATGCATCAGGGGAGTTATGACAAAACGGTAACTAACAAACTAGATCCTAATAGAAAGTTGTTAGCTTCCCTAAGCTACAGGTAGGATTATAAGGTAGGCCTATTGACAACATAAAATTGTCAATAGGCTGTGCTGGCGACACAAATAAAATCTCCTTTGAAACCAATGGCTTGTTCACAGTATCAAGCTATTCAAAACTGGACTTAAACTGTCATATAAATTTAAAAAGTTGTAATAACATTCACGCGAGTCCATGAGTCAATGAAAGCGCCAAAATGAAGTAGCCACTTCTAAATGGGACCTACTACACAAAGTAGCTAAGGTGTTTTGCTAAAACAGCCATAATGAAATGAAGGTGTCATTGTTTGGATACTTCACATCAATACCTTTTTTAATTTCACAGACTACAACTACCAAGCTGTAATCAAAGCACATCGATTCCCTCTCACACCTCTGCGCCTTAAAACAAAAATAAACAGGCTGCCTCAGTCTCATCGATGTATAGGGCAAACTGCATCAGACCGGTGTAACGTTGGTAAAACTTCATTGCACAGAATGATTTTGTAGCACGTGCAATAAAATGACAGTCGAAGATACAAACAGTGCTGCTATACATTTGTTTGAGTATAACCCATTTATAGTTTTCTACAAATGCAATAAATCAAATGCCCTCCATCACTCCTCAACCAACGCCAACGGGTAACATTACCTAACCTTATTGATATTACAAGATTAATGTACCTGCAGTAAAACCAAGCATGTCCGATAAACATCCTCAGATTTATTTCGCTTCAAGAAATGGGAATTACACTTCATGCGAACATCGCCCCATCCTTATTAGATGTTCCTGCGGTAAATTACAGTCCCAGGAAGCGTCCATTGTTTTCCAACCCCTTTAACTTCCAACAAAAATTGATGTGCAACGGCCATCTAGTGGACAAACGACCAAATACAAAAATGCAGCCATGATGATGATGATGAATATTTATTTTTTTTCTTTTTAATCCCTACTGATTTTCATTTTTTACTCACAAAATGAGTGATTATGAGCCAGGTTTATGTGTGGGGCCCTTGAGACCAACATACCATAAAAGATTCACAGAGAACTGTCTGCCCTACCCCTCCTTTAGGTCCAGTCCAAAGGGCTGCAGATGAAACGAAAAATGATCGGTTCCATGCTATCCATATGGGGGTACATGCTCACCAAGTTTTTCTGTACCCGGGTCTTTCAGTGTCCCGGAATCCTTGTTGGTGTACGTCACTAAATGTACACATAAATTATTTTATTGTAAGGCCCCCCATGAACGAAAAGTACACAAAACTTGGCATGCATTCAGAGGGTGTCATAATGATCCTACACTTTTAATTTTGTGCAGTTTTGACCTTGTCAGCCAGAGATATTGAGATGAAAACACCTAATTTTATGCTTTTTTAATTTTTAACTAGGTGGCGCTATACATGAAATAAGTGGTAATGGGATGGGGTTGACATGCCCCCTTAAGACCAACATACAAAAAAAAAGGTGGACCTCCTAGGCCCTACGGTTCTCGAGATATTCACAGAAAACTGTCTCCGGCCACCTACAGGCCAGTTGGTGTATAGTAAACATAAATTAATTTATTGTGTGGGCCCCCCATGAACGGAATTCCACAAAACTTGGCGTGCATACAGAGGGTGTCATAATGATCCTACACTTCCAATTTTGTGCAGTTTTGACTATGTTAGGTCACAGATACCTTCAATTACACCACCTCATTTTTTTTTTTGTGTGTTTAACTAGGTGGCGCTATACATGAAATGAGTGGTTTATGGAATGCGTTGACATGGCCCCTTGAGATCAACATACAAAAAATAATGGTCCTCCTAAACCTTACGGTTCTCGAGATATTCACAGAAAACTGTGTCTGCCCTACCTCCCTCCTTTCGGGGGTGCAGTCCAGCGTGGGGGCTACAGATCAAAACGAAAAACGATGGTTCCATGCTATCCATATGGGGTTACATGCCCACCAAGTTTTGTCTACCCCGGTCTTTCAGTGTCCCGGAATCATTGACGGAAATTTGGACATGCGAAAAAAAGAAAAAAAAAAAGAAAAAAAAAAAAAAAAAATCTGACTAAACCTATATGACCGCCGCTTCGCTGCGCGGCGGTCATAATAATGTTCAAATGACTGAACAAAACAACATTTATCCTGCAGAGGAGTTGCTTATATCTCGTGCATCTTCAGCTGTGCTCCATATGTGTCTCTCGCCTCTCCCCTAATCACTTTTAACCGTCATTACCAATTTGCAAATGATGGTGAATAACTACTCATCATGAGATGTACAGTATTTCATAATATCTTTATTCTAATTATGTTTCCCATTGTAATCGTGCAATTTGTAATGTTTTGCATGGACGTGCGCTGGTGTGCGTGCATGAATGATAGAAGGATGGTGTGTGCACCTGCCAATATGACTGTTGACAATGCGCTCTTAAAATAACATATAAACAACTCGCCATAGACTTCTGACCAGGTGTACAATAGCGATTTTTAGACAATGCGCCAGGCCACTCCCTAGGTTGTTAATTGCCACACCCATGGGCGCATTGTTTAAAAAATAAATGTGCAAAATAAGGAATTAAACTTAAAAACGAGTTTTACGTAATGCGCCAGTGTGCAAAATACAGCCCTCTCTCTCTCTCTCCAGATGTGAATGTCATTTTGGGATATTGCTAAAGATGTCTATTACCACACAAATGTAAGTCTCTTGTTGACACCTTTAAACCATAGAACAGTATGTGAGAAGGAACACAATGTCTCTATGCTGTATATTATGACAATGACATTTGTGAGAATTGTCACATCAAGAGGAAGAGAGGCTGTATATCAACCCACTGGCAATGATGAGACCAGGCTTGGAATTTCACAATTTTAGGGCAAGGCCACTTGGCCTTCGGTTGGGCATATTTGGTGGGGGGCACAAAGGCCACATGTCAGGGCACAAAGGCCAAAGTTAACTATACAGTAGTAGGCTCTAAAAATTATCAAAATTGTACTTAGCCTATTCACAGCAGTAGACCTGCATCACTGTACAAAAACATGAAACATGACATATTACATAGAACTGTAAATCATCTGATTATCTAATATTTACAGATATCTAGGCTATATTTAACATTTACTTTATATTTGGCCTGTTATGAAATCATGTATTGAACAATTTAAGCTTAGCTCAGCTTTAAGAAACTCAAATAGCCTAGATGCATGCTTAGCATTTTGTGATCATTAAGGCTACTTGAACAAACTCTTAGTCAGCTGTATATCCTCTGATTTTAATATTTACCGACATCTAGGCGATATTTGTAACATTTACATTTTGTATTTGGCCTGTTATGAAATCCTGTCGAAAAATTTAAACACATTGTGAAACTTAAAGCCCAAATTTGGAGACATTCATGTCGAAATTTGCTGCAAATTCAAAACCGGATTACTCTGGAACGGCTAACTGTACAGGGGTGTTCGGTAAGGTCTGCTGTTTATTTTTATATATGGTTTGCCATGTTTTGAACGAAGGGTTCGTGAAGTATTCCACCAAGATGAATGGGTAGGGAGATAGGCGCAGAACCTAGAATTTATGATTCAATTTAATCATAGTAGGCTATTTATTTGTCTCGCGAACCGTTCACCAAACGGCTAACATCGTTTACAAGCTGAGAAAAAGCTCTTTCCTGTGATGTGATACTTGTGATGTTTGTATGATGAGTAGGCTACTTTGCGAGTACTGTAGTTAAACTGAGAAGAATGGGTGAATCTGGACGCACTTTCTTTCTTGCCATGCGCTGTCACTTTCTCCACTGCATAAAAGACTACATTAATTTGCGCTGTGAATGCTAAGATTATTTTGTCAGGCCATAGGCTAATAAAATATGCTATTAGTCGGACGCAAACCAGAATATTGAAAGAAGGGGGCACCAAGGCCACAGTGGCCTGTAAACCTCTGATTTTGCAAGGGGCAAAGACGGCCGTCGTGGCCGCCGTGAAATTCCTACCCTGGATGAGACACTGTACACAACATTAAAAGCCTGAGTGTCACACAAACCAATAGTACCAAAGACATCTCATCTCACATGCAGTATTTGTTGTGACAAGCTCGCCATACAGCATTTCCTGGCCTCTAAAGTAAAAAGGAAGCTCTCAAATTCCCTCCTAGGTTTTGCTCACAAGTGATACATGATCTCCAAACTAGAAAAGTGAGTTTTCCTCGCAGGAAAAAGAGATGACGCTGATCCACATTTTAACTTGATCCACATTTTAACTTGCTCCACATTTTAACTTGATCCACATTTTAACTTGCTCCATGGTGAATAGACCACTGTTCGCCATTTGTCTCCAGCACTGACATCATGATGTTTTCTGGGTTGTTAGACACAGTTGGAGGCTCATTCTTCTTTAGTCTCCCCATTTTTAAAATAAGACATTTTTGGGAAGACCTATTTTTGGGCTGAATCACATGATTAATAGAGACTTCAGGCACCTACAGAAGTAATACTGAAACCATTAATTGCATTCCCTGGTGTTTTCTCCTTAACTTAGCAAAAGGCAGCAAAGCATGGCCTTCTCTGATCTACATTTTTACCCAACTAATTTAGTCTACAGAGGCAGGCACTCTTGGTTAACCCTACATGCAAATCCACACCTTAATTTATTCCCATATCTTCATGTTTTAAGCATGAGTGTAATCAGGATCGGTTGTGCGATGGTGAACCTATATACCTGCTCTGGTCCTAGTTTCTCGAGCAGAGAAAACATTGATATTATAAGCAGCGTGTGAACCCTGAAAGATATCTGTGCAGCAGTTCAAAACATTCTGATCTGATCCAACTTCTCGACTCTTTTGTTGTGGCCTTACCCCTAGGTCATAACAGCAGCCATCACTAGGAATTGCATAACTGTAGACCTTTCTCCCTTCATCACTCAGTCCAGTTGGCAGTACACAATGTGTGCTAATTTGGCAACTCTCTAACACCACCTGTGGTGAAAAAGCTAAAATAACATAGACAGAGTCACAGAGAGAGAGAGAGAGAGAAAGAGAGAGTGTGTGTGTGTGTGTGTGTGTGTGTGTGTGTGTGTGTGTCTCAATGTCAAGTTAGGAGTCCTGAGAGACGTCCAGCTACATCCAGCACACCACATAAGAATATTACACACACACACACACACACACACACACACAAATAAGTAAATAAAACAAATAACTACAAACATTAAACAAAAACAGGTTGTTTCAAGCAATGGACTCATTAGTATGGGGAATTGTGTTATTTTAGGAACAATTCATATAGAATTTTGCAACTGGTGTTTTTTTTCTTGCTAGGACCCCATTGAATACAAAACAACCTGTTTCCAATTTTTTTTCTTCATTTTCAGTGCCAAAATTCAAGATGGCGGACAATATATGCGGAAAAATAATATAAAGGCTTAAAGTGGTCAACTTTTTGATAAATATACATCTAATAAGGTAGACAAGTGAGATACAGACTATTGTCAACAACAAAACATTGTCATTGTCACTCAAGTATTTATCCTCACCACTGTCACTGTCTTTTTAATATTGGTGTACATCTCCTCAGAGCCTTCACACCTGCAAAGTTGCGTGAATGGTAAGTTGTTACTCTTGCAAGAACACCTTATACTGCATTGGTTGGCAAGACAACAACACTTCACAAGTTCCACATTAGCCTCTGGTGCTGGTGGAAGTTTTCACAGAACAGGAGCCCATTGCCCATCAACAATTTGTCTCCATCCCAGTGATAGTGAGTCAAGAATCTTTGGAGCAGGCACTGTATCTTGTGCCCAAACATTTGCTTGCCTGTGTGCTCTCAGAATTTCAATTTAATTTCAGTTATAGAACGTCAAAACATTACACATGTCTCATGGCGCTTTACAGAGTGTTAAACATTCAGACAGAGCCCATGAGTAACAGGGGCGAGGAAAAGCTCCCAAGAATGGGAGAAGCATATAGGATGAAACCTCAAGCAGATCCACGACTCAAGGGCCTGACCCATCTGCCTGGGGTCAGTTTCAGGACAATAAGGTCTATATACAGAGAATAGAACATGGTATTTAGAGCCACCTGAGGTATGTTACAAAGTGGTTGGATGGTTACATAACCAGTGTGATAATGCATGAATCCTATTTAGTGTTCAAATAGTCCAGTGTAGGGGATGAATTGTCCATAGGAATTAGGAGTTGTCAACGGGCAAGTAGTGGGTCGCTAGGCTGCGCGGGCAGGAATCCGAGCATGGGGACAGCAATAGGCGATGGTAGGGCAATCATAGGGATGGGATTTCCCTAGTTCCTGAGTTTTTCCCCTCCCTGGTTGGGTTTTAAACATGTTCCACCGAAGGGCTTTAGTTGTTTGAAAACCATGTTTTGAGGAGCTGACACACAAATTTCTCACATCCAGCTAATACGTCTGGAGATGGATGTGGACCTACTACAAGCCTACAAAGTGTGTTAATGACACCATCAGGACTTTATTTACTTGAAACAGAAACCTTTCCTTTCCCACGGGATAAACGGTAAACGGTTGACTTTCAATTTCCTGATAGGATAGGATACAATAGGATACCCGATAGGTCCACCGACTCAATAGGATACCCGATAGGTCCACCGACTCTATACACGATGTGATTGCCCTGAGCGAAGTTTGGTTTTTCCACCTCACAAGCCAACGGAGAGTTGCTAGACTACCCTGACTGCAAATTACATTTGCTGCCGCTAGGGTGCGTCAAGATTTCTAGGCTGTATCTTTTGTTGACGTTCTCCAGTGCCCATGATAATGAGACTGTCTTTGTTGATGTCTGGTACCCTGCGAAGGGCAAGCACCAAGACATCTGTGTGACATGTAGATATATGGGGTTTTGCCAAAATGACTTACTGCTACTGCCACCTTTGTGTGTGTGAACTGTGACTGGCAGTTTACATAGTTCAACAGCTTTATGACCAAGGTAGAGGATGAGGTTGGCTTTGGTTTCGATCCCAGAAAAGCTTTAAAGTCTTTGATTGGTGTAGAGTCTTGTATTTTGTATCCCTTATCATGTGCTTTTCCCATTGTATGGACCTGTTTCATCCTGTCTTTCATGGAGTTTGTGATGGTATAGTTGTTAAATAATATGTATATGTCATTGTAGCCTCGTGCCTTACTTTCAACATTTTCAAAGAAGCATTCTGCCAGATCTTGGCAACAGTTTACACTTTTCCTGACAACCATCTCCTGCACAACAGCCATGCCATCTATTAAGATGCTATCCAATATGTGTGTTAATTGCACTGAGCTACTCTCTGTAGATTGTTCAGAGGATGCTGTTTCTGAAACCAGTCACAATTCATGGATGAAGGCAGACTTAGCTGTAGTGGGCAGCAGCTTGCATATAATCAACAAATTCATATGTTCCCACAATTTCCTGCAAGTCCTGTTAACAGAATTATTGAAGACCAAAGACCTCACTGTGGACTTCAGGAAGTCTAAAGCTAGCACACACACCCATTCTAATCAATGGGACTGAAGTGGAGTGTATCATCAGCTTCAGATTTCTGGGTGTCCACATCTCTTGGACCCTCAACACCTCTACCATGATCAAGAAGGCTTACCAGCATCTCTTCTATCTGAGGAGGCTAAAGAAGGTCCACCGGCCTCCTCAGATCCTGGTGAACTTCTACCCCTGCACCATCAAGCGTATCCTTACCAACTGTGTCACAGTTTGGTATGGCAACTGCTCTGCCCACAACCGAAAAGCACTGCAGAGGGTGGTGAAAATTGCCCAACACATTCCTCACTCCCCCATCCAGGGCAAGCGATGCTTGCATAAGACGCACAGCAGGTTCAGAGGAAGCTTCTTTCCTACAGCTGAAGTCTAGCTCTCCATCCCGGTGACAACCAACCAACTAAGCCCCCCCACCCTGCCTCCTTGCCTGTGCCAGGGACAACAAGGAGGCAGACCCCCCCCCCCCAATGTATGTTGTTCATACATAGTTCACATTACATAGCCATATTTATTCTGCTCTTATAAGGTAACTGCTAATACACTGCACATATTTATATTACTCTAAACCTCTCTACTTTATATAAATCAGCTGTATACTACTGTCTACACTGCACTATATTTCTTGACCTGTCTATGCACCACCTGTCTATACTTTATACATCACATTGCACTTTTCTCCTTTTGTGCACTTCTGGTTAGACGCAAATCACATTTCGTTGTCTTCATACTTGTACTCTGCAATGACAATAAAGTTGAATCTAAACTACTCTAATCTAATCTATTGGGGTGGAGTGCAGAACATTAATTTAATTCAAATGATTATTAGGTTATGTGAAGGAAACTTTTAAATCAGTCAATGTGTTTTTCCGGGTATGCCAATAAATAGCATAACGGTGGTTACACCCATCACTGGTTGATAATCATGACATCTCATGTCACCCATGGTCATATTTATTACCTAAGTCATTCAATTTTATTAGAAAATGTATGTATATAATGATAATACCTAACATATATCCATTTAAAATGTTTAAAAAGGCGATTATTTGCAATTTTTGGCGATATATCCGCCATCTTGGATTTTGGACCTGTGCAGTCCGGGAAAAAATTGGAAACAGGTTTTGCAAACTATAGGGTCTGAAGAAGTGAAAAAACATAATTTGCAAAAATCTATATGAAATGTTCCAAACACCTTTTTTTTCTACATATCGCCCTGCACTACATACACACCCATTTGCACACTCATGTTCAAACACAGTCCATAGCATAACCGCAAATCCTTTTCCATGTTTCCATTCCCACCCTCATTGTGTTGAGGGGTATAATTTTCTCTCTCTGCTGGTCTTTGGCAGGATTCTGTAGCCGTGTGGACACTTTCGGTTGGCAATGAAAAGGTTAGCATGTCAGGCAGAAGTAATGGCGAATGCCAAATGCCACCTAGGACCGTGTGCAGTATCTGAGCCACTAAATCACCGCCTTTGTGCTGTCACTTGTGGATTGGATAGGTTCCGTCCAGCCTTTATCTGGCCACGGCGAGACTAATAATCCGAGACAATGAGTCACAGTGATTCTCTTCATTTTGTGGCTCACTGATCTGTGTGCCCCCTTTGGTCCTCAGCGCCTCTGTGAGATCTGAAAAAGGCTCAACTTTTTTTTCACCAATGCTTTTGGCCGAGTGCAACATTCAACATACAACCACCGGAGAGTTTCGACTTTTCAAGACCGCAAGAGTGGGCCAAATGGATCCGAAGGTTCGAAAGATTTCGCTTGGCAAGTAATCTGAATGCTAGCTCCGAGGAGAATCAGATTAACACTATGATATATTGTATGGGAGATGAGGCGGATGATGTTTTACGTGGATTGACGTTCACACACGGAGCAAGAGGAACATACAGAGGCGTTCGCGATGCCTTCCAGAACTTTTTTATTGTTAAGAAGAACGTGCTATATGAGCGGGCAAAATTCAACATGCGTGTACAAGGCGAAAACGAAACTGTAGACTCGTTTGTCACGGCCCTCTATGCACTAGCTGAACCCTGTGACTATGGACTTCTACATGATGAACTTATCCGAGACAGGATTGTCGTGGGGCTGCGCGACATGCGGCTGTCGGAGAGAATGCAGTTGGAGAAGGATTTGACGCTGGAGTCAGCGATCACAAGAGCGCGACAGAGCGAGGAGGTGAAACGCCAGCAAGTCACGCTGAGAGGCTCTGGGTCAGATGCCAGTGACAGCAAAGCCATCGACAGAGTGTTCAAAGGCAGTGACAAGGCAAAAGATAGAGGTAAACCTGAAAATTCTAAAGCACAATTTAGGCCTAAGCAGCATGGCGCACAGTACAGCAAGGCAAAGAACATCCAGTGTAGTAAATGTGGTGGTTCCTCATCCCATTCAATACGTGACTGTCCTGCCAATGATGTAAAGTGCCACTCATGCGGAAAAAGGGGACACTATCAGAGAGTGTGCACAGCACCAAAGACTGTTAACGAAATAGAAGAGGAGGATGACAATGGAGTGTTTCTCGGCAGTGTCATAGCAAATGGTGAGCCATGGATGGTTAACATAGACATAAACAAAAGTCAAAGTCAAAGTCAAAGTCAAAGTCAGCTTTATTGTCAATTTCTTCACATGTTCCAGACATACAAAGAGATCGAAATTACGTTTCTCACTATCCCACGGTGAAGACAAGACATATTTTACCAATTTTAAGTCCACAGACAAACATAACATTCAAGTAAACAAAAAAGTAAGTAAATAAGTAAATAAGAGGGCACATATAATAATGAAAAAATAAGAGCAGCAAAATGTTGTTGAAATTGTGCATAGACAGTCAATAAAAAAACTAGTGCAAAGTCAGGCCAATAAGAGGCTTGGGTAGTTCTGTTTGACCTGAGTAATAAAGAAAGTGGCATAGTGGTGCAAGTTATGTAAGAGCAGCAGAAGTGTTGTGTTTTCAGGACAACAACACCAAGTTGTAAAGTGTACAAGTGTGCAAGTGTTCAAGTGTGCAAGTGGAGTAGTGCAGGCGGCCATTGTGGGTCCAATGTCCAGGATGTTATGTAGCTGAGGGGAGGGGGAGAGGGGGAAGAGGAGGGAGAGAGTTCAGCATCCTTACAGCTTGGTGTATGAAAGACAGGTGCCATTTAAAATTGACACAGGTGCCGATGTTACAGTTTTGCTACACACTGTATTCAAAGAGCTTTTTGATAACTCTCATGCACCTATCCTTGCTGCTGCATCCAAGCCTCAAATGGGACCTGGGAGGAATCCATTGGATGTTGTGGGTGTCACAAACATGCAGCTACGGAGAGGCGACAAAGCGGCTATGGAGGAGGTGTACATCATCAAGCACCTGCACACGGCATTGCTGGGGAGGCCAGCTATCAGCAAACTCAAGCTTGTTGCACGCCTGGACAGCATCAGCATAGAGACTTTCCACTGAGGATTCCACTGCCTTTAATGGACAAAGTGAAGCAAGAGCTGTCACGAATGGAAAGCCTTGGGGTGATCAGCAGGGTGGAGGACCCGACAGACTGGTGCGCCGGCATCGTGGTGCCGAAGAAGACGGGTGCAGTGTGTATATGTGTCGACCTCACAAAGCTTAACGAGTCGGTGTGTAGAGAGAAGTACATCCTTCCTTCTGTGGAAGAAACATTAGGAAAGCTGGCAGGCGCAGAAATCTTCAGCAAACTGGACGCAAACATGGGGTTCTGGCAAATACCTCTAACTGAAGATTCAGCCGGGTACACCACGCTCATAACACCTTTTGGGCTATCACTTCAATAGACTCCCATTCGGAATAGCCTCAGCCCCTGAGCACTTCCAGAACAGAATGGTGACGGAGGTCACAGACAGTCTTCAGGGGTTTGTCTGCCACATGGACGACGTTCTCGTGTGGGGCCGGTCTCAAGAAGAACATGATTGCCGACTGCATACTGTACTGGAGAGGATCCAGAGGGCAGGTATCACATTGAACATCGATAAATGCGACCTGTCGAAGCAAGTGGTGACCTTTTTGGGCCATACAATCTCCAGCAGCGGCATCAGCCCTCTGCGAGATCTCCTCTCAAAGAAGAACTGCTTTTTTTTTCTTTCACATCCCTGAAACACCATCTCGCCTTTTCTGTAGGGCAGAAGACAGGTCATGTAATAGATGCACTGAAGTGCCTTTGAAATAGGCTGTTATGCACTCATTGTTACAGTAATATGGTTTATTTACTTGTAAGATTAATGAGATCGATTTCATTTTGAAGAAACTGTTTTTGTCTACACAGAATTTATAGAAACTTACATGTGCAGCAATGGAGCCCTACACTGTAATTAGACAGAAAATATGAATGGTTTGTTTTGTTTGTGAGGTTGTGTAGGTGTGAGAGTGTATCTGTGTGGTGTGTTGCTGTGTGTGGAAGGGAATTCATCTCCACTGCACATTAAACCATATTGCTCTTTTGACCCATTCACACCTTTTCAACTTCTGAGTTTGTTTGCACCACTAGAGATTGCCAGGGTTGCCAACTCTCACGCATCTGGCGTGACATCTCACGCTCTCACGCACACTCAAGAAATGTCACGCCAAATCCATTCTTTTTTTTTTGCAATCCGTTAATTTTTTGTTGATGACTAGACTAGACCACAGCATACATAAGGCATACATATGTCTAGACCAACAGCAGGTAGGTCTAATATCCGCCTACAACGTTCTCAGCGCAGTTTTCTCTGATTGTTGATTCGCTGACTAGGCTATTTTAATCCGGTCCGCGGCACCTTCACGGAACACGCTGCTTTAGACATGAGGCAGACCGACATAAAGTGTGGCCGCCCATTCTTCTCTAGGAACTACTCGCGAAGTAGCCTCACAGACATCACATGAAATAACTTTTTCTCATCTTTTATAAGGTGCTATAGCCGCTATTTGCTGCGATAAACGGCTCGCGAGAAAAATAAATCAACTTTCAAGAAATAATCATATTAGGCTACTATAGCTCTGCACTCATTTCAATACCTATAGGAGGAATATCTCACAAACTTTTCGTTCCACACATGACAAACCGTAAACCAGAATAAACAGCAGACCTTACCGAACACAAAGATGTAATGCAATCCCCCTGTACAATAAGCCGTTCTAGAGTAATCCGGTTTTGAAATAGTAGCAAATTTCTTTATGGCCTCCAATTTTGGGCTTTAAGTGTCTTAAAACTGAGCTGTGCTTAAATACCTACATATGTGTAAATATTAAAATCAGAGGATATATAGCTCATGGCTAAGAGTTTGTCGATGTAGCCATAATGATTTGTTTTCACAAAATGCTAAGCATGCATGTATTTAAGTGTCTTAAAAAGTGTGCTTAAATTGGTCAATGCATAATTTCATAACAGGCCAAATAGAAAATAAATGTTAAATATACTGTAGCCTAGACATAATATTAAAATCAGATGATGTAGGATAGTATAGAGAGATAAAGTTGGATGGCTCCAGAACTCACACCAGTGGATTGGGTCTTAAAGGAGCCACCCCACTTTTATGACACTATAGCTGTTCTGTTGACCTTTAGATTTGTTGCTACTGGGCATGAAGGGCAGGCCAATTATGAGTTCTGTCCAACATTGATGGTAGGTTTAGAAGAAAAGTCACCACATTTTAATCATATTGCAATACCAATAACCGTGATCATTTTGGTCATGATTTTTCATCAAATGTTCATACTGTATCTCTAGTGGCTGGTAGACTTTGGAATCCACCAGGTAGGTGGAAAAAAATATTTTAGGCTATTTCCATCCCTGATACATACGTACACTCATACACACAAGTCTCAATCTGTCCATTTCTTTCCACAAAACTCGCCACAAGTCATCATTTAAGGGGTTATTTTTCATTTTTTTCTACTGAGCTACTACCTTTTTCAGGTGGGCAGGGGGGCCCTTTTCATGTCTGTGCCCAGGGGCCCAGTGGCTCATAATCCTTCCATGCCACGGGGTTAAAACACTGGTCTTGTTTTCAAGTGCAATCAATAATTGTACATTTTGAAGAAACTTAAATCATGGATTATACTGTACATAGCAAAAAAGTCTGGGGACAGACATTTTTAAAATTAGGTTTAGGGAAAAATTTAACGCACACGCACTATGACTTCACAAAATCTCACTCCAGCCAAACACCCAAAGTTGGCAACCCTGGAGATTGCGAGATTAGTGGTGAGATTGAGAGGGTACTCCGCCACTGGGTTGGTTTTTTAATCTTAGAGGTAATTGTAGATGCTTGGTCAGGGCCACATTCCTACTTTTGTTTTATCCTTTGTTCACTTCACGCAGTTGGAATCACAAACCTGTGGCCTCGACAAAAAGCTCCAAAAAAAACCCACTGGAAAATTGGAAAATAAGATCTAAAAATTACATTTAAAAAAAATATGAATCATAAATAAAACAGAATGGATGTGGAGAAGCTCCCCCCCCCAGTCAGTGGTCCATCCGTGGGTAGTGTGTGGATGAGAGTGGGAGAAGCTTATTTTTAGGAGCTGGCTTGTGTGGGCGAAACAACGAGTCTCCCCTGCCATTTACTTTCCTTCCCACATCTGGGCTGCAGTGGAGGAGAAGTACATAAGCGAAAGATAAGATAGAGTTTGAAAGGAAGGCGGTGGGGCTGGGGCTTGGGATGACATGTGGAAGAGATGGCAGGTAAATGTCTGGAGACGCACAGCGAGGCAGAGGAGGAAGCAGAAGAGAGTGTGTGTCTGAGTGATGAGGAAACGTCTCCGGTGGGAGTCTTTCCCGTTCTAGTTAATTTCTGCCTCAGCTGCATCTCAGACTTGGCTCTCGGCCAACAAACCTTCATGATGATCAGGGATGTATTGGTGCTGAAAAATGCCCTGAGCCGACTGTTGTGTATGTGATAGAATTAAAACAGTCGCAGGCAGAGATAATCTGTAACTTTCTTTACTACAGTTTTTCTCAGTCGCTTTGGTGCTTTTCTCACATCACTATTAACATTTGCACAGCAGTTAGTGCAATTCTCAAAACAATTAGTGCAAACTGCAAAACCTAGTGGATGACCTGCAAAAGCACGTCACTTGCTCAAAATGGATAGTCCATTCCTCAAAAGCAGGTATTCATGTCAATGAAACTGTCAGTGTCATCAAAATGAGAAGTCTTGACACCATCGTTTATGAACAAGACAGTCAAATGGCTTTATCATGTTTTCATTATGACAGTTCTCTCAGTGTTTTCCAATGCAAAAAAGGTCAGAACTCTGGACAGACACTACCTGAACATGCTCAAGACAGCACTATTGTAAAGCCATTTGAAAACTACAGTAAAGTTACACATTGCTGTAGTTAGGTGAGTAAGTGAGTACAAGACACTGAATACATACATTTTTACTGTATGCTCTTTGCAATTCTACAGCATTGTGACAGAATTTGATAACTAGTTCAACAATTTTGTATGTAATGACTCAAGCAATGAAATGAAGACTATTAGTTTTATTGGGAACGACTATTCAGTATTCATAAGTATAGTTCATTTTGACTGACATGACATAAGTAAATGATAATGTTAAAAAACAGCAGAGAATTGTATGAAAGCAACTGATACATGTCCAAAAGTATTTGCAATTTGTTCAGAGGAAGGAGAAATTGCTACTATGATGTGCACAAATGACAAAATGTTGTGGAGGTTGAACTAATAGTTATGAGAATTTTCATTCTGATCTGAAAAAAGCACCAAAGCGACTGAGAAAAACTGTAACTTCTTCATGCATGGTTTCTCTTCCTCTCCTCCGTACATACATATTGTATTGAATAACATAGGTGGCATAGTGCCACTAACTGGGCAGGAGGTGTATTGCACTATACCACACCGACGATGTGTGGGGGGAGTGTGTGTATCTGTATACTGTAGGTGACAGCGTGTGTGCTTTTTTCCGCTTATTTGCCCCAATTATTACAGGAACAGAGCAAAAAGTAATCAACTCTTTTGTTCTGCTTTATTTCAAGAGTGCTTGAAAAATGCAATTCCCAGTCAAGGGTGTGCCTATTGTAATTGCAATGTTTGTCCATCCTTTACCAGTCACCCTACACTGCCTGATTTGTTTCGTTCAGGCCCACGAGATGCTTGCTTAGGCTCATATTGTAAAAACAAACACCCCCACGTCCATCTTACATACTCTCTTACAGGCTCCTGGACGCTGAAATTTGCATTTTAATATACATAATTCAAAGGGGTGATTTGCATTGAAATTCACATGGACCCAAGGGTCCTCAACTTATCTCAGAAGCACATTACTTTTGGCCACAAAATCAATGGAAGAGTGAAATGAAAGATGTCAGGCAGCGGGCCGGGAAATAGGGTTATGTGTATTAAGACCCCAACAGTGAAATCAATATGATGTAGTCTTTGACTCCAGCCCTTAGTATTCACGTCAGACCTTGAGCAGGCAATGAGCCGGGGATAATGTATGGGAGAGACAAAAAACTTCAAGCAGAGTGAGGACCTCGACAGCACTCATCCCTGATTTCTGCGGATACAGTCCTGTTACCTAAGCTGAAGCCAGAGGCTTCATGTCAGAGCTTTGATGATGTGTGCACATACGCACAAGTATGCACGCATGCACGCGCACACACACACACACACACACACACACACACACACACACACACACACACACACACATAGCTATTAACAGACGGGTGAGAGATTTGATTTCCATTTGTCAGCTCTCTCATCAGGACCACTCTTTTGCCCTCCCTTGCATTGTTCCATCGGTCCGCTTCACCAGCACATCACCCCTGGGGCTGATATCCTGAAATCCCCTTAGGCCTGGCTACAAGTGCCTGACCAAAGTTCAGGGCTGCATGCCAAGCCCATGGGCCCCGGGGCCTTAGAACACTGCAGGAGTCCCCCGCCTTCACACACACTGAGGAAGAGATGAGACGGGAGTGCTCAGGGTTCAGGAGGATTTGACCATTTTAGTCTGTGGGAAAGCTGCCGTGGAAAACAATTGGAGCTGCAATAAACATTTAATAAACAATTATATCTTGAATTTTTTAAATATTATATGTGACTAAGGGACCTTCAGGGGTCAGCAGTATCTTTGGCCTTCAGCGCCAAGTGAGAAATGGAGCCTCCACCAACGCATTATCTCTGTTCTTAGACTCTCTGCGCCGAGGCCCACTGTGATTTAGTAATGCCTCTTAAGAGAATCCCAAATGCACCCACTGCATTTCCACGGATATTTGTCATTGTTACTGCTATTATGAGGCGTGTGTGTGCGTGTGTGTGTGTGTGTGTGGAGGAGCAGAGCAGCTATTCTCTGAGCTTTGCATTATCCAGCGCACAGACATGCTTACTCAGCAGACGGACTGCTCTGCACAAGCAGCAGCCCTTAGCACAGTCTGGGCGTGAGCCGTTGAAGTAAGCAGAGCGAGACAGAGCACACAAAGCCCAATTTGTGCATTTTCAGCATGAGCTGACTGGCGCCTGCATTAATAAGCAAAAAACAAGATGTCTAAGATCGGAAGCGTTCAATTTGAGGCTGATTCTTTTGGTTTAGACCGAGTGCACAGTAGCCATTCACTCAAGACAAACATGTTTGTTTTAGGATCAGTGGGCGGTAGGATGGAGTCTTAAAAATGTTTGTGTTTGTGTGTTTAAGCTGAGATATATGATACTGAGAAGGTGGAAGTGATGTAATGCTGAGGTAATATTTTCTCGTGAGGCGTACCTCAAGGCAGGCCTGTGTCTGTATGAAGTCAGCCCAGCGTGACTGATGGAAGGATGATGAGGATGCTTCTGGCTTACGCCTTCACTACAGCTGTTCATACAATATCCCTGTCACCTCTTAAGATGGCTGCTGGAGTACTGATTTCTTGTGTTTTATTCTTACCTAAATGAGTCCATTTCAGTTCCAATAAACACACATACACAGGTGCTAGAGTCACATAGTCACGTAAATGTATATAGTAGTGCTACAGTAGTATTGTAGTTTTCATGGAAATTGTTTTGTTGAGACTTTCTCACTCACACATATACACACAAACACATAAACACAAAATACAATCCGTAATATTCTAGCTATTATTTCCCAGTCCCACTCTCTATTTCTCTCTCCCACGCATTGCCTGTCTCAGTTCACTACTCTATAATAAGGCAAAAACCCCATTAATAAAAAAGAAATGTATGGAAAGAAATGCAGGAAATTCAGAGGAACTTCAGGCATTGGATTCTGGAAGATTCTAGAAGTGCCATGGGGGCCAACGTCAGTCACTGATCTATAAAGAACACTCTTTAGAACAGTGATGTCAGTTGCACATAGATGATTATGCAACTATCCAACTATTTATTCATTTCTGATTGACATTTGAGTGAAGAAATTGATTAAATAGAGAGGTGGAATATTCATTTAATGTGAGACATATGGAAAAGTAAGTAGACTATACAAATGACAGCCTGTCTCACTGGGCTTAATTTTATTTAATAAATATGGCACACGTGATTACGCAGTAGCATATATCATCATTGCTGTGATTACCTGCGGCACTCAGCCTATGGTGAATCACAGCCATGGTGAGATACAGAGATGTAGTGGAGGCTAAACGCAAGTAAACACAGTTTACCTGATTTCAGAAATAGTTTATCCAGCTCTTATTAGTGTGTATCCACTTCTCAAAAGAGTTTATTCACCAATTGCAACTTTTAATATTTAAAAATAATATTGTTTTATCCACATTCACAATACATGAACCTCTAGGAAACATTTAATACCACTAGTATTGTTATAAACATTGGACAATAACCTCCACCATCATCATGTTCTGAATGCCTTTTTAAAAAATCTGAAACCGCATGGCGTAGTCCACCTTGCGGTGATCAAAGTATTCATAGTTTACCCACCTCTTATTTTACCACTAGACCCCTGGTGGTATGCCACTCTCACTTCTGACATATTGCTTAGAATTTACGTACACATATGCAAATCAACACAGACAAGCAACAAACTCAAAGGATTCACAGACCACTCACATGCATACATACAGCACCCTCCATATCCATAAGTTGACTTAAAGATGATTTCTTTACCAGCGGTGCCTGTAAATGTGGAGGGTGCTGCAGCTGTATGTAAATATCCTAGGAAGATGCGTGTGTTCACACACATTGTCATTTTTTGTGTTTATGTTTCATTTCTCTGTGTTTCAGTTCTCTTTGTTTTTACTGGGCAATACGTTGTTGTGAAGGAAAAGAGCCAGAACAATAGGACTTTGGCAACTAGATAAACAAGAGAAAATCACCAGTTGAGAAGAAGACTTGATAATGCCTAAGAGAATGTGCACATGCAGAGGGCACAGCAGGAGCACATGATTGAGCTCTTCAGCACCTCTACCCTGCTCGCCAATATTCATCAACAGCGACAGACATCTATTTGGGGCACTTCAAGCCAAAATGAGAAAAAAGCACAAAAACACAGAAAAGCTCTTTGACGCGTTCAGAGTGAATGCTTTGAATCCAATGCATAGTATTAAAAGGAATAAATCCCTGCTAGCGACAGACTAGGAGTGTGGGGAGAAAAAGCTTCTAGAATGCTCTTCAGAGAGCACTTGTGAAAAGCACTCGTGAGTAGAGTGATGCATGTCTTCCTTCTCCACAGGAACATTTGTCGGGCACACCTGCTCAGGCATCTACATCAGAGTCATAAAATGTAAAGATTTCTCTCTGCTATTGATCAGCATGGTTCTCCTGCACTATTAATCATGTGCACTAGGCTGTTTGGCTACGCGAGTCTCGCATCAGACGTTCAGGTACATCTGGGGTCTGGGACTGGTTTATGGGGAGGTGAGAAGAGAGGCTTTGTGTGTGTGTGTGTGTGTGTGTGTGTGTTCTTTCTGTCTATCTGTCTGTGTGTGTTTGTGTGTGTGTGTCTGTGTGTGTGTGTGTGTGTGTGTGTGTGTGCGCGTGCGTGTGTCTGTGTGTATGTGTGTGTGTGTGTGTGTGTGGTTGCACGCTGAGGCATCATGGAGAGAGAGCGAGAGACACACAATCCACACCAGTGAAGAGGCGGGCATTAGTTGTCTGGCTCAGAAGAGAGCGCGTGACCCGACCGATTCGCTGCTTCTGACCTCTGCCCTGCGTGTCCTCATTTTATCGATTTTTCCTCTCATTTTCTTTCCTCCTTGCGTCAGCAGAACGTCAACACCTTTGTTGAGATAAGATCGACACCAATCAAAAATGTGGTCCCAGTCTTATCTCTTCTGTGGCATCAGTGGTCATAAGAGAATACACATCTCGCAGAGAATGAGAGACAGGCGCCTGTGTCAATTAATGAGTGAGGCCTGATGTTCAATTAAAAATGGTGGCGTGTGATTTTATGCTGATTTGTACCACCACAATCTGATCCTCCAGCAGAGGTATCATGGATGGCAATAAAGAAGCCGTGAAGGCTGACCTGAGCAGGTATCCATGCCTGATATTTCATTTCACAGTATTGGTCTGTGACAGCACACAGACACAGGAATCTCAATGTCAAAGCTCCATTCATGGGCGCTGAGTTATTGTGACTCTTCTTGTTCATCCTGATTGTTCTGAGACTGACCTGAGCTTCACTCTCCCCCTCCCCCCCAGCGCCACCTCTCCTCATATCATCAGTCTTTTTTTTACGGCACGGTCGTTGTCATCTCAGCTGACCCGTCCATCGTTGACGGGTCTCAGCTGACCCGTCCATCCCTGTGGGAGAGACTGTGCCAGCGGCCGCAGCAGCTACCGGTGTGCCTGCTGTGTCCGCTGTGCCCGCTGGGCCTCCTTAAGGTGTAAACAAAAGGCTCTATTATTATAAGCAGTTTCCATGTTTTCCATGGTAATCCATCCTCCAGGGCAGGTTACACTAGGGGCATGTTTGGGGTTTTATTTTCCTACAACAAAGTTGTTCTTTCAGGGGCACTGTGGCGTGCATGAGTTGGTCAAGAGTCTCTCGTATCGCATTCGCTTCCCATAGATGATACAGTACATCATCACAGCCCCATCATATCAGGGCAAACATGAAATTTAATTCTGAGACACATCGCCGGCTCTGCCAATAGTCTTCACAGATATCACACAAAAATGTTATTTTGGTCCGATAAGCTTTTTCCAGGAACTACTATACCTGTGAATTTGTGTATAGATCTGTGTGATTATGTGCGGAGCACACACAATGGGTTCGCGGAACTGTCTTGGAGGGCGGCATGGTCCAAGGGCTCGGCAAAGAGATGGCTGACAGAGTCGTTTTTCGTCATCACACCTTCGTCCATCCATCAGGCTCCTCTGGCGTCCACACTGCGGAGGTCTGAGGATGGCGATAAAGGACGGGGTTGAAGGGGGACGCAGTGATCCATTCAGAGCACTTTCCTGCCCTCCACTCTCCCTTTATCTCTGTCTACTCTCTCCAACGTTACCTGTCATTCTCTCTCTCTCTCTCTCTCTCTCTCTCTCTCTCTCTATACACACACACACACACACACACACGCACACACACGCACACACACACGCACACACACACTTCACTCTCTCTTTCTCTCCTCCCTCATACATTTTTAAAATGATTTCCAGGCGTTTTGACTGTGGGCCAGGGGCACTCTGGCATGACAGTCCAAGCCCCAAAGCCCAGCTGTCAGTGCGGGTAATCAGCAGCGGCGGCCCTGATGAATTGCGCACAGATTAGAGGTGGAGCCTCTATCCACAGGTGCAGGGGCTGTGGAGACGGAGATTCTTCGTTTCCCTCCAGCCAGTTCAGTCGTCTGCCCATGCATACTGATAGAAGCCCGCACCCGTGTCCCCACATGGACCCAGTCCACAGCGTCCTTATCGAGTTTCCCCCTCGAGGAATCAGGGATCGGTCCCCGAACTGATAGAAAACCCCATACAGACATCACACCCTGTACACAGATAGAATCTTTCCCCAAACAGTCACATGTAGTTGGCCAGAGAGCAGTGAGAGTCAGTCGCAACACGAATAGAATCCCAACAAAAAGATCTTATCACCTTACAGAGATAAATGGATTCCATGATCTCCACACACTACTGATATTACAATACTGACTCAGTTTACATATAAACTGGTGTGTATATCTACACACACACACATATGTGACTCATTTCAATGATAATAATGATAATGATAATAATTATTGTATAATTGATCATTATTGTATAAATATGGAGATGGAGAATGTTTAACGTATGACATTTTAAAACAACATTGTTTTCTGGTATGTTCTGCTTGCATGTTAACACTCAGTGTGCTCTCCCAGCTCTCGCAGTAAAAACCCTGCCTCAGCACAGCAGACAAACCCACGAAAGAGCTCGTCAGTCTCACCCTGCTCCACCCCCTCCGTTTTGTGCATAAGGCTCCCGCTGGGATTTCAGCTAAAGTTCAATTTTCTCCCGGCATCTCTGCCATCACTACACTGAGAGCCGGCACAGGTTCACCTTTCTAAAGATTTATTAAAAGTTTACTTTTCATCTGTACCAAGATTGATTTCATCGAATACTGCCGGTCCAACATAGTGAATTGTGGTGGAGGTATAAGAGTAGGTGCAGGGGGGGGGGATCGAGTGCACCAGAAAAACACTCCCTTGGACATTGCCACTCAAATAAAGGGAGATAATTAAACTCTATCTCAGCTCCCAGGGCAGCGGAGTTGAGGAATGGGATAAAGCTCTGCAGCCCAGAGGCATTGCTTGCAGTGGCGAGGCAGACACAGTGCTCTGGCAAGCGGCAGGGCTATTTTTCAGAGTGCAGGCATTACTGTTCTCTAGTGTAATAGTGCGCCGCGGAGAAAGTCAGCAGCTTAGTTTATTTTGTTGTGGGGCACTGGGGCAGGAGCCCAAGAGGTGCTCATCAGGAGCCAGTCGGGTCTGATGAGCAGGAGTGAACTCCAGAGGCCGTGGGGCTCACCTACCCCGTCTGCTCCTGAGAGATGGGGGGTTAATTGGCAAACGACGCTCCTCACACTCACCTCACCTCAGCCTTTGTCTTCACACTCCCCCAGTCTGTGTCTCTGTTTAGTGCTCACACTCATGTGCACACAAGCACGAAAGATACAATTAAAAAAAAAAACAGGATTAAATTCATCAAATCTCAAAGATTATCAATAGCTTTCTCCATCACCTTGATTGAAAACTTGAATCATTTTGAAAAGATAAAAACATTCTCTTCAGATGCTACATTGAAGAGATTTCTGTACACGTGGTGCTGTTTTGCTTGAGATGAAACTTAATTTAATTAATCCTTAATGATCACATTAGAAATCAACATCAATAGACCCAAAATAACTGTAGTGTGACAGTTGAAAGGATGAAATAATGGGAGCCTTAATTAGGTCTCTTACGCAAACATGGACAATAAGAAAAGGAGAATGAGCTCTCAATCTGCACTGTGTGTGTGTGAGAGAGAGAGAGAGAGAGAGAGAGAATGTGTGTGTGTGTGTGTGTGAGAGAGAGAGAGCGAGCGAGAGAGAGAGAATGTGCATGTGTGTGGATGTGTGTGTGTGTGTGGGGGGGTTGTGGGTGTGTGTGTGTGTGTGTCAGAGAGACAGGGAAGTGGGTTTATAGCTCTGTTTTACTCAGCATTAAAAAAACAGATGGGGCAAAAGATGACATATTCTGAGTTCTTAAGTTAAGTCATTAAACAGTGATGAAACTTTAAATCGCTTGAGTGCCATGACTGTCATCCAAGGACACAATAGCCGTATATCGAAGGAAACAAGGTCCTTTAAGTCCTATTTCTCCCCACAGCATGACGAGTCCTTTCAGACTGTCTCACTAAGCGCTTTCAGATATAACCTCCGGAGTATATGCGGAGGTTTGTCAAACTGAGGTCTTACCCTTCGGATGATTCAAATATGATGCTAACCTGCGGACCTTATACTGACCTTATACGGACCTACGTGTGACGACATACACGCACATTACAGAATCTCCGTGTGGTTGTCGAGTGAAGGGTGGGGGCTTGTTGAGTTCACAAGATGCAAGATCTGATGCAGAATATATGCGGCCACTGCCTGTCACAGCTGATGTTTGTTTACGAAGTGTATGCATTATGTAGGCTAAAGAAGAAAAACCTATTGTGCGTAGGCTAATACTTGAAGTAGTCACGTAAGTGCGCACTTGAAATTGACCTACAGTATTTGTATGTGTGCTTCGAATAAAGACACATTTATCTGTTTTCAACGTTATGTAGCAGAATTACTTGGCTATGGAACCCCAAATCTGGTTTGCGTTGAAGAGAGAGAGCATGCACGAACTTTATGGTAGGCTACCAGCCAATTCAGTAGGCTAACTCAAGACTTCAAGGCCATCATATAGGCTATGTGTCTGTCTTAGGCCTACGTAAGGAGCTTGGAACAAAGTTGGGTTTTCTTCATTTTCATTTTCTCAAGGCATATTTATGCTCAACAAATATCAGCGAGCTCAGCAGTGAGCTCATGAGAATGCTATCAATGAACAGAAAACCGACCGTGTTGGCTACCAATTCATTAAATACTCCTGTTATTGTCGTCAACGACGTCGCTGTAGGCTACTGCCTTTTCAGCGACTTCTGCTTATGATTCAGTCTTTTGAATTCGTTTGGCCTTGACATGTCTCTTGTCATTCCCTTCATGTGTTCTATCAAAATGTTATATGCCCTCATGGACAGTAGCTCTGTGATGTCTGCATCTTTCCAGGTCAGAGATGATGCCACTTCATCATCTCTGGCTTCGCATGAGACAATTAGGAAATATGAAAGCGGAGCTCGAAAAAAGAGAGAGCGGCAGCCAGACGTTCTCAGTAAATAAGGCGCGCCAAAACCACGGCCGTACCCAGATACGCACTGTGCGTATCATCAGGCTACTCGAGAGAGAATTGCCCCTGTGTGTGTTCACACCAAATAGGCCTAGGCTACCATAACTTCCCAACTCTGCACAGTATTCTATTAACTGCCTGACAGTAGGCTATTTACAATTTTCTGTAAAGTAAGTTTGTAAAAACGTTATCAAAATCAACTTAATGCAGAACTATGCACGCGCGCACCTTTTGTTTGTGCAGGAGAGCCTACGCATGCTACAGAAGTTGTCGGCTAGCTTGTTGTTTTCTATTACTATCTATGATGGGTATCAGCACACAATGTTATAAGCTAATTCATTAACTCGAGACTCGTCATGGATATAACACGTTTTTTAAACAACGAAAACAGAAAGGATGGAGACAGCAAAGCGAGAGGAGTTATTTCAAATGGGCAAGCCGCAAGCACAAGGTAGGCAAGATTATTGTGCTTGTCAATGTATCATGATGTGGCTGTGTGCGTGCGCGCCAAACTCTTGGCTACAATGAGTTCGGGAGTTGCACATTTTAGGCTGACCTGGGTACCACTGGCAGTTTTTTCTCAAGCCTTAGTTTAAGTAATTCATTGATGGTAATAATATCATGGTTGATTTTTTTGTGCATTGCCCCATGTTTGTAGGCTAGGCGGCCTAGGCCTACTTGTTTTTTGTATATTGGTACAATTGTATGTTGGTTAACAGTTCCACAATATAAATGCAAATTTCATTTTTACATTATCTGTCATAATTTAATTGTCTCTCTCTCTCTCTCTCTCTCTCTCTCTCTCTGTCTTATGTATATTGATGATAATAATAATAATAGTAATATATATTGAAAAAGAATGGGGGGGGGGGCTCTGCTCCGGGCCTCAGATGACCTTAACCTGGCCCTGCGCTTAGTCTGTCTCTCCAGCTCAAAATGACTCGCAGTCTCCAAGTAGGGGCTGATAATTTCAAGAGTGAGTTTCTCCTCTGATAACCTCACTATTAATTCACATTGATTAATAAACTAAAGCCCTCTGTAATTATATGTAATCTTTTTTTATACCAGTCTGTTTGATTTCAGTTAAAAGAAGTGATACAGCACGTCCCATTTCACCTTTTATGACAAAGGTATCATAATAAGAGGCAGTCTTTAATCAGTGCCCAGGAGAGTCAGTTGGTATTTACTGCTGATTCTTAACCTCTCTGTGCTCTGAGTACCTCCAATAGTTAAGATCCAAAGTGTAATGAGCTTTTGTTGATCACATCAGTACATGTACTTACCAAATGGTAGACATACAAATTACTGAATTGTTTCACCTGGTTGAACATTAATTCTCTAGAAAAGTAGCCTATGTTTTCAACATTTGCCCAATATGGACCATACAGAAGTGTAGTCTGAGTTTAGAGTTAGTTCTCTTTTTTAAGCACTGTCTAAAGTAAATGTGTTGCTGTGTGCACATTGAACACTTGTAGAGGGAGAGCAGAGAGGATTGTACAAGATCCGTCATTGTAACTGCTTCTGTAGACTACTGTCTGCCGTCAGTGGACCCGAAGAATCTTACCAGAAACATTTCCAGGTCACGTCTTTTCTCCACAGTGAAAAAGGACAAAAGGTCTCCAAGTGTCCATAAATACCTGTTATCTCCACAGCCCAGGCGAATATCAGTCATTAGATTTCACATTATAAATGATTCATTATACCAAATCACTGGTTGATGTTATCTAACAAGTGTATTTTTAACCACCTTGGAAGCTAATTACAAATTAATAGTTAATTAAATGATACATGTGGGGAAAATCTCCCGCCCCTCGACTGTACAAGATAAATGATCGTGCATGAAGAAGACTAACAAGATAAACACCAAAATAGTTCAAGGCTGACAGGGAAATAAGAGCCATCCATCAAGCCAAGGCTGCCTGAACGACCTGTTGCCATGCTGTCAGAGGACTGTTCGGTTCGGGGCTGTCCGCAGTTGAGTACCAGACTGCAGGACTGTCAAATGCTAATTCGCCACTGTGTTATCAATAAGTCCGTCAGCGCAAGCGCCCCACACGGCAAGGCATACTAAGCTTATGTTAAACTGTCTTTGGAGGTGTTATGTCGGGACAGGAGCATTAAGCGCCACATCTGTCATGGATGCCCTTGTCTTTTCTTTTTTTTAAAACTAGTGATAAAATTCCACAGTGGCGATGCATAAATAGCAATTGCATTTGCACTACTTATTGTAGCTGAGGGATGGAGTGGATCATAATGTGTAACAGTCAATGGCTCTCCGTTTTTATCCATCCCAAGGTGAGGTGTTGGATTCTTACAATGCTCATCTGTGTACTTAAGTAACTGTAAGCATGTGATATGTGACATGGTCTCAATGAATCTACACCTGCCCAGACTTTAAAAGAACCATCTGGTGTAAAATGGTTGACTGTACCCTGCCTGCCTTTGGCATCGCTGCAGAGGATTACTGGGCTCAGGTGGATGGTGTTTTGGCTCAGGGCCACAATGTGCCCTTGGGGGTGATGGCTGGGTCACTGTTGTGTCACTGTTGACATTACACACAGAGCATTTACTCTCAGCCCCTGATAAAAGCACAAAAAGAGTGATCCGATAAATCTCACACACACACACACACACACCCCACCCCACCCCCAAGCTTCAGCCTGAAAAATTCATTGGAAAAAAATAAACTGTAGGGAAAATAAAGGGTTTTTCTTTCGCTATAAAAGATATGGCAAAGAGAGAGAGGATAAAGAAAGAGCGAGAGAAGGAAGCAGATAAAATATGTTCTCTGCACTATTAATCATCTGGAAATACTTGCTTTTAGCAAAGCTATGAAAACAGATTACCTTCAGGCACACACACACACACACACACACACACACACACACACATACAGAGAGAGAGAGAGAGAAAGATGCACTGACCTATACATCATATTTACACACAAACTTATCTGCCCGTCCATGTGTACCTATTGTCTCCAGGGATTCATGTGAGCGGACTGGGGTGGTGAGGGATGCCATCTCACTGCCCCCCCACCCCCCACCCCCAATCTGAGGAGCCTTGCATGGCCTGCCCTTGTCGCCTGCATGTAATTTAAAAGCCCACGGTCAAGAATTCATCAATGCCACCTTAGAACACTCACCAATTCTTATGAGCAATGGCTCACTCCATTCACACAACTCAAAAACATGCCGTAAGCAGAAGACTGTGTCTGAGGACAGACTGTATGACGGCTGTTCCTCTGTCTGATAACGGCTGTGTGTGGCATGAGAAAAAGGCAATGACCAAATGGAGCTGAAAGCATTTGAAGGGCTGAAAGGGAGCTGAAAGCATTTGAAGGGCTCAAACTCAAGGAGAGGCAGAAAATGCCACGGAGCTGTCGGTCTTGCACACCTTTTCAGCATCTCCCAGGAGACGGATCGAATTAAACATTTCACTCTTACCTGCACTTTATAGAAAAAGTTCACTTCACCCCCTTGCGTTCAACGGAAGTTGTTCTACACTGCTGCAGGAGGACTCGGCTGTGACTGCATGGGTAGTGATGGCTCATCATACTCTCCGACCCTTTTCCCCACATTCCCATATGCTAAGCCTTTCAAATGAGAAGGGGCCACTGGTGAATATTTACAAAGACTTTCATTAAGCCAATTATTAAAGGGTGAGAACTGCCCCATGACAGATATTGACTGTGCCTGATCAAACCATCTTTTTATAGGCACACACTGAAACTTCTGTAATCCTCATTATAGTCTCTCTCCTGCCTCGCCCGCTCTAATTATCTGCGCAGTGCGAGGACAGTAGGGTCTCTGTCGGTGTTTACTTAAGGAGCCTGCGTCTCCAGTCAAACTTTCAGCTCGTAGCATTGCCCTTAGAGTAAGGAGAACTGCAGAGGAGTTTGGCAGCTCGGCGCAAAACTTTTTCCGAGGTGCATGAGATTTGTATTTTTTTCTCAGCTCTTGCATGTCAGTCGCTTCTCAGCTAAACGATGCCGCTCTCAGCTAAAGGATGCCGCTGTGCATTTCAAGATGCAACCGACAAACAAGCAAGCAAAACCGACAACAACAACCAACCCCTGAAAACAGGGTTAAGCGCCTTGTTCATGTTGGGGGAGGATTCTCTAAATCGGCCCATTTGCGATGGCATTAAAAACCTGGCTCATGTTTTAGGAGGAAATTATTGATATTTCTGAAATCCCATTATTAACTGCATATGTAATGGAGTTTATGTTTCTTCCTTTAGCCCGGGTAATCCCAGACCAGAGGCAGAGCCCTGCCCCACACTCAGCTGTGGGAGGAAGGAGAGGAAGGATCCGACTTCAACTGGGGCTGATTAGGAGACTGTGTGGGGAGGAGATAAGGCCAAATTGCTCCTCAGTTAGCACCTGAACTCAGTGAATCGCCTGAGCTGCGGCTTTTAGCCCTTTCATTTGTTTTATCACACTGTCTTCACTCAGGGGAAAGGATAATTTTGAACTATTAATAGGCCTTCATTTTTCATGTAAATGCCTTTCTAATTCATAAAAAAAAAAAAAAATCAGTGACACCCGCAGACCCGTGGAAATGTATTAGCGTCAGCCTATTTCCCATTTGAAAGGATAATTTAAGCATTTCACTGTGTGTTTAAGTAAGCCAAATATTATAATGTTACTTTAGCAATTATTATACTCTCTCTCTTTCTCTCTCTCTCTCTCCTTTGCTCTCTTCCTCTGTTTCTCTCTCTGTTTCTCTCTCTCCTTTGCTCTCATCATTTTGAATGGCCCTTTTGATGTATGTTTGGGACATTTACATTGCTCAGTAGTTCAAAATGCTTATTCTTCCCTGATTTAGCGCATTCATTTCTCTGTGCATTACTTCTGAACATCCATCTGAGCTTCCATCTATTGTTCAGAATCCTGACACAGCACTTTGCTGAACTTCACACCAGCAAGGATTCACCTTTTAAATGAAGTCATCAGCTGTCAGTGGCCTGAGCAAATTGAATCTATTGAGTCTCTGTATCTCAACACACAATTTTAAAATTGTATTATACAAGAAAGTAATATCACCACTTCTATAAAAAGTGACTGATAATGTGTTTTTAGCCCAACTCAAAATTACTTCTCTGCAGGAAAGCCCAGAGTAAAAAAATGGAAATATTGAATTGAAATGAAAAAAGAATATTGACCACCACTTGAGTATGCAGTGTTTTGCGCAGGCTGCCAGACCCACATAAACACAAATGAAAAGTCGATTTGCGAACCTCACCTCATTACCAAAGGCTAAAAGACCCGCTCTTTAATGTCTGTAACATAGCATGTTTACATTAAAGATTACATGGGGAATGGATATTCATACATGAATGCAGCACAAACCGTCCATGGCAGATTTTCTCAAAGAAATTATTAAAACTGATGTATCTATCAGAATACTGTAACATTTCTGTCCTGTGATGAGTGTTTGTTTTTCAATAGGATGTAATTAAAATGACATTGCCCTTTGTAGGTGCCAGATTTTTTTTTTCATCAAAGCTAAAATGTCCACAGGATGGTGCTATTGCATTACAATTTAGATTTTTTGCATTACAATTTTAGTCTGTTTCAAGTAATAAATTAACTTTCCAAAGTTACACACAGAGCAGAGCACTCCACAATATCACAATTATGAAAGTCTTCTGCTTTCACACTGGTATGGCCATAACCTGCTGCCTAGACTGCATCCCATATCATGTTGGCTCTAGCTCTGCAAGTCTATTTCGACAAGTAAGATGCCCTCATTCTTGCCCTGTGTAAGATCAAATGAGGATTGATGTGATGTCAATAGGGACACAGGTCACACATGTGACTTGATCATGGTGATTTAGTACAACTTTAGTTTATGTTATATGTTATACAAACAGTCTCTAGTGTGTTTTGCATAGTTTTGAACAGATTGATTTCAAGATAAAGAAAAAAACTTAAATAGCACAAGTTTAGATAAAAGGTTTTATTAGCATTAATGTGTTTTCTAGATAAATATGCTCATTTTCTCTTTTTTTCATTTTCTGTAGCAAAAGCACAACCTATCAGCTGCAATCAATCAGACATAACAGAAGAGTTAACCAGAGCAGCAATGTGAAAGCAATGCATGAGACAATCTATCATCTCATATTTAGCCGCAATTGTCTGTAAGAAAACAACATCATTTCCACAAGATATAAGTGGTGTGTGTAGTGGCCTGTAGTGGCGTACAGAGCCAGGCTGGTGACGTAGGGCCGATGGCTGAGGGCTGGTGGTGGTAATTACCCGGACTGCCAGAGGAGGGAGGATGGACTGGGAGGCCATCGGGGAGTTTTTCTGCCGCACGTCTCAGACACCCAGAATGAAGAAGGGCTGGTGCGGTCTTCACAGTACTGGGAACAGTACTGTGTACTGTATCTGGGAACAGTACTGTGTAAAGACAGAGAGAGGGAGGGAGAGAGAAAGAGAGATGGATAATAAAATGATAACAACCTTTTGTTTTATTGATTGCGTTGTTTTAATTTGCTCTGTTTTCCATAAATATAATTGATCTCTTTCTTGTGTAACTGTTTGTGGTTTTTATATTTATGTTTTTATTCTAATGGTAATTATAAATTATTGAGTTGTACCATGGGTAAACTGACTCTAACTCACATGTTTCATATAAATTACACCTTTTTGTTTCAGTTCCTGTGTTTGGGAAAGGTCTACAACAAATAATCGTGAGGAAAAATGTTCCTGTAACACACAGATGGGTGGTGTGGTTTGAAGAGAACTAATGGCCCAAGGGACTGCAGTGAAAAGGCAGTTCTATTGAAAAGTAAAGTTGAATAACCTGATGAGCAGCAGAGGCAGTCTTGTTATAGAAAGTAAAACCTCATTCACACCAGGTGCATAGTGTATGATTTTCAGTTACCTGTCCAGTGTCCCCTGCCTTCATTAAACTTTGTGGTGCCTGCCAGGACCTGCTGACCACATCAATGCTGTTCTTCTGACCCCTGACATTCAGTGAGTTGTTGTGATGTACAGTTTGTCTGACTCCAGAGACATCAGCAAGACTGGCACCCTAAGATTCATATGAGATTAGGGATAGCATAATTCTAATTGTACAAAATGGCATGGTATACATGTCACAATATAATATAATAAGAAATAATATGATCACATAGGTTTTGCTCTTCCTATGCATATGTATAAATGGGGTATATATGTCATTGATATTTTAGCCCAGTGGAGTTGTTCTTTCAGCCCAGTCTGTCTAATGTGATTTGGGTGCACATTCTAGTTCTGAGCACCAGAGAAGTTTTCTGTTATTTTCCCTCTGTGGCTGTTGTTCGCATGGGGCTCATCAAATTTGTAAAGATCAAAGGCACACAAGACCAATGCGTATCCTAATTAAATGTTGGTGCCCAGCGATGTTGCTGGACAAGAGCCTCTCCCTCCCTCAGCACCAGCTGGCTTGTGCCAGTGATATATTTAGGAGTGACAATCTGTTATGGCAGCTATTGACAAGCTTTCACAAGGGTAAAAGGACACAGCTCACCCTGAATCAAGGTCTGTGTCACAGATCTCATCCCCGGGAGTGGAGAGAGAGAGAGAGAGAGACTGAAGGTAAGAATTCTGCTTTTCTTTTTAGGTCACAAATAATCATTTCATTCAAAAAGTCAGACCACCTGCACCATCAAAGTAGTTAGTGAAGTGCTCCGAGTTGTTGGGGTATGGCTGGAGGATAAGGCAGTCTGCATCCAACCATAACACACTCATGTGGAGAACAAATGCAAAACGATGCTGAAGATACTCACTTCAGAAGAGAGCTGTCCAGGCAGGAGTGTCCACATAACATTAACTGGGTTTGAGGAGAGGAAGGAAAAGCAAACTGCTTCTACACATCAGACAGAAAAACCACCCACACATAAATGAATACCATACCATACCATACCAACATTTCATGAACTTTTCATGACTGGAAAACACACTTATTTCATCTCTATTTCATTGCATGTTAAAACTGTAAATCAATTGTAAAATAAAATAAAAATCCATGGTCATTAAGGTGGCATAGTTCATCTTTCTTTTGACAAACAAATGAAAAATAATGACTGTAAGCTGATCTAAACTGAGAAAAACCTATGAGAGAGCTCAAATGTGTCTCAAAATGTGAAAAATGTGGTTTCATGTGTCTCAAAATATTTGGCGCTTGATCAAGAGTCAACACAAACATACCTCCTAGGGGCATACATTAAACCACTATATACAGTACCTCTAATGCAGCAATGAAACATTAATCAGCAGCTAAGATATTGCTTTCATCTCATTTTGAGACCTCATAAAGAACTGAACATTTGCAATAGTTTGACTTTTTTTAGATTATATAAGAGCTCCTCATTCTTTTGACAACAGTGGGAAGCAACTTGAGCGAGGTGGTAGACACACAGGAATACCCACAGAGGTACCTTGAGCTCAGAGGCAATTTCCACAACATTGTCAACAGGTAAATTAGTGTTTATAATATTAAATAGAATAAATAAGATAAATAATAATAATGAGAATGTGACATCACCGTACTGTTTTCACATTTGTAATTCCACTAAATCTTTAGATCCTATATGGGAGAAGATTTTGCTGCCTCTAGCATGTAAAACTATGAATATCTGAACAGCTCTAACCACTCAAAACCATGTTCCATAGATTTTCAGTGTTGGAACATCCAACATACTGCATGTACAAGTTGCATCATCTCACCTTTACCAATTTTATCTTTAACTTCCTCTGTGAGTTGGAGCAATTCTGTGGATAACTATATACTTCTACAAGTATATTGTTTTGCTTCACTGGGTGAGTACTTTGCTCCTTGGTTGGTCTCGCTCATGTCCCATCCCTCTCTGTTTCTAGTGAATGGTTTGTGTCTTGAGGATGAAGTTAGCCCCTGGAACGCCACAGTGCCTCTCCGTGCTTTGTCTGTGGGTGGCAGCTCATCTATCCATCTCCCAGGAGGAGGATGGGACTGAGGTCGCTGTGCCTGATGCCAGGGAGGCCTGTGCCAGGTGGATGGCAGGTGTGCCAGGCTCGCCTGGTCCAGATGGAGTTGCTGGCAGAGATGGCAAAGACGGGCAGCAGGGAGAGAAAGGGGACGCAGGAGATCCAGGTGTGAAAAGTTAAAGTAGCTCGTGCATCCCATTAGAGGGTGTTCAGCCAGGATAGCTGTGTGTTTGTTGTGTTTGTTTTAAAAGACCAGACAGAGAACTCTAACTGATCTGATTTTGGAAAGTTCACAGAGCTCTGGTCTGTTGTGCAGGTGTGCCAGGTGCGAGCGGAGAGCCAGGTGAGTCGGGGGCGCAGGGGCCGGCAGGCCTGCGGGGTTTCCCGGGTCTACCTGGGCTGCCGGGTGACACCGGGGAGAGCTCTTTTGCCTACCGCTCAGCCTTCAGCGTGGCTCTGACGAAGCCGACCACCTCCACCAACACCCCGCTCCACCTTGACAAGACATTCTACAATGAGCAACGTCATTACGACGACCTCTCCGGAAAGTTCCGCTGCCGGATCCCAGGCATCTACTACTTCACCTACCACCTGACCGTCCAGGGCAGCGAGGCTCGCATAGCGCTCTATCGTAACAGCCGGCCACTGAGCCTCACGAAGGACCAGTTCCAGGGCGGTGACCTTGACCAGGCCTCTGGCACGACTGTCTTGAGCCTTCGGTCTGGAGACGAGGTCTGGTTGGAGCTGTACGGTTATGGGGAGGCCGAGAGGGATGCAGGGGTGTACAGTGACATCTACACGGACTCCACATTCTCCGGTTTCCTTCTGCACCCAGCAATCGACACCAACCTGCCCCTTAACTCAATGTAGGGCCCGAGAGCCAGCTGTTTGGGTAACAAGTTGGCTCGGCCTCTAGTGGCAAGCACGTTTTCAAAGCCCCGCTTGTTCAAACTGTTGCATTATTAATTGTTGGTTCAAGCAGCAGTGTTTGTTGGCTTGAGGATGTGGCTCTCTGTTCACTTCCTCTTCCCCAACTGAGATCTGTGGGGACCTACTGGAAGAGTCACCCGTGAGCCAACTGGCCTTCTCTCTTCTGACAGCTGGGGGAGGCTTAGTATAGCCAACACATAACACACTTCAACATCATTGACCAAGGTCATACAGAAAGTTGTCTGTCATACCCAGTTGAGGTCTTCATACTGAGTCTGTATAGTCTGTATCTGCAAAGTGACATTGACATCTATATAGTTAATCAATGGTTATATTGTCCATGATTACCTTTATGTGTTGGTTACGGTTGCTATTCATTTATATCCATCCTTTGTTTATAATCAGTCAAACTTTATTCCGTTCCTGTTTATGTTCTGCTCACATAATTTATGATCATATTATTCATCTTTAGTAATACCATAAAGCTTATGTAAATTGTATTTTTGATGAGGCAATGTACCATTTTAAGCTGTCTGATAATAAAAAAAGAATCTGAGTATTATTTGTTGATGGGGAATGAGAACATTATTGATTTAAGTTTTTGTTTTCATTTGGTGCACAAGAAACTCACTGAAACAAGTGATGAAAAAGTTTCCCAAAGCTTTTTTATTTAGAAATAAAAAAGTCACACTGTAAAACAAACAAGCATTTCAGATCTAAATGGTTAAACTTAGGCAAAGCGGTGACAATTATTTCAATAATTGTCATTAAATACAAAAAAATGGACAAAAGCAAACGATTTACTGCTGAGGTCAAAGATGCACCATCTATTTTCACGTTCACTATCCGTACTCTAAAACGCCTATAGAGACCATATGTGAGTTCACTTAACTGAATGGATGAAGCCCTGGCTACATGATCTCCATCAGGAGGGCTCAACCACCAACTTCCCTTACACACCATAAGAGCACACATTCATGAACATAAACCAAATACACATTACATCATATCCCATACAAGTGCTGTGAAGACTCCTTTGGCCTGTTGTGGCTATGGACCACATTATTACTGACTATACCCTCATTTGGTATATGATTGAATTAGTTTAATGTGTGCATTTCATACATTAATCTACAGTCCACATAATTGTTTTCAATAATAATCTTTATTTTCTAACTGCTCTTCTCTGTTGTTCACTTCTTGTAGTCTCCTGTGTAGGCATGGTGGTCATCCTGGCCGTAGTGGTCTCCGTAGCCTCGGAGTATGTCCTGGAAGTTGGGGGATCCGTGGTCCTGGGGTCCGTATCCGGCGTAGGGGTCCTCCTGGCCGCTGGGGTAGGGGTCGTAGGGGTCCTGCCCAGGGCCCTCGGGCTGCTGCTGCTCGGGGTAGGGCTCCTCCTGATGCTGGGAGGGCTCCTCCTGGTGGTGGCTGGCCTGCTCTGGGTGCTCCTCAGCTGGGTAGGCGTGGTGGGCCTCCTCCTGGGCTGTACCATCCTCGCCGGCCTCTGGCTCGTAGCGGCGCAGCTTGCAGTTGGGGTCGAACTCAGGGTCGCAGTTGGGGTCGGGCTCGATGACACCACTGCGCGTGCCGTCGGCGCGGACATGCGGCTCGTAGGCCTCAGCCGGGTACGGCATCTGGCGGTGGGGGCCGGAGCGTGGCGGTGCTGCAGGCTCGTTCTGGGTGGCTCTCAGTGGGTAGCACTCGTCGTCGTAGCCGATGAAGCAGTCGTAGCCCTCCTTGGTCTTGCCACGGGGGCCCAGGGGGTGGCGCTCCTCCTGGGGTTCAGGTTCGGGCTCGTGGTGGGTGGGTGGCTGGTAGGGGTGGGTGGGCATTTGGTATTGGCGGGTGGGTGGCTGGAATTGACGGGTGGGCATCTGGAAGCGCGGTGCCGCCGGGAGCCTGTAGGGGTGCTGGGGGGCCGGGCGCCTCTGCATGGCGGCAGCCGCGTCCCGGAACATGGCGTAGGGGTCGTGGCGCGGTGCTGAGGGATCAGGTTGTGGGGCGGCACGCATGGCGGCACGCATGGCGGCCGAGGCGGGCTCGTCCTTGGCGTCCTCTGACTCGGAGGCCAGCTTGTAGGCGGTCAGCGGGTTGCACTTTTCGTCAAACAGCGGGTTGCAGGGCATCTTCAGCGGGGAGGTTTGGGCTGCTGGGGCGTCACCACCCTGGGCTGATTGGAGGGCAGCGGCATAGGCACAGTAGGGGTCAGTGTGGGGGTTGCAGTAGGGGTAGGATGCGTACAAGCCGGATGGGGCCTTCTGCGTGAGGCGCGCCAGGCAGGTGGGGTCACTCTTGGGGTCGCAGCCCAGGTGAGCGTAGGAGGGCAGAGGTCCTGCCGCTGGCCGGTAGCCGTAGGCAGCGCGCAGGTGGTACTGCAGGCACTCCACATCCTTGGCGTCGCAGATGCGCAGCAGCTCGGTCCTCTGCTCAGGTGACAGGAAGGACTCCAGCACCGGTGCGTAGTAGTAGTAGCCAGTGCGTGGGTCCTGCACGGGGGCCGAGCGCATGTAGGCCGGGCCCTTGACCGGAGCCGGTGCCTTGACCGGAGCTGGAGCGGGGGCCGGGCCCTTTGCACCGAGGGGGGCCAGGTAGGGCGAGTTGAGACCATACAGGCAGTAAGGGTCGCGGTAGGGGTCACAGGCCTTCACCGGGGCAGGCTTGGGCGGCTCAGGCTTGGGCCTGCTGGTGTAAGACGCCACGCACTTGCCAGGGTCCTCCGAATCAGCACAAGACTTGTAGATCTCTCCCAGGTGCCCCAGGTAGGCCTTGTAGGAGCGGCGGCCCTCAGCACGGTTCTTGTTCTGCAGGTAGGTCAGGTAGATACGGTCGAGTTCCTGAACCTATAATCCAGAAACAGATAAGAACAGAGAGTCTTGAACCATCATCGTGTAATACCTGATATGGTCAGGTAACTTAAACAAAGTTTTTTATCAAATAAATACACAGTCTTACAGCGTCCTGGTTGCCATTGTCAGTGTGGTACTTGTACCAGTTCCAGAAGTCCGAGTTCTGTTTGTACCAGCTGATGTTCCTCCTGTTGCGGACCAGTCTCCTGGCTGAGGCTGCAGCCTCTGCCTTCTCCTTCATAGACTCTGAAGCACACAAGCAACTGGCTGTTCAGTAATGGCCATGAGAGAGGTTGTCAAGTCCTCATCACTTGTGCTGGGTCAGTAAAATACAGTGCTGTGGGTTTGCTGCTGTTGTTTTTTTTTTGTCATGACTAATGTGGAGAGTGAGAGCCCCCGGGCCAGAGGATGATAATTTGAAGTGGTGTGAAAAGAGGGCGTCAGCATACTGTACTTACCATCTGCTTTCGACCGCTTCGCCACTGGGCCAGCCACCAAAAACTCTGAAACACAGATAGGGGGAAAGAGTGAGAAAGAGAGAATGATAGAGGGGGGTGGTAAAGTGAAGGGGGCTGTGTGAACCAGATGTTACATGTCAAAGGCAAGGCCAAAAATGCTTACCTTTGCTAATAGCCCCATGAGGGCTCAGAGAGTGGTTGGCTGTGTTTTATGTGTTCTGGCAGTGGATGGAGCTGTGTTTGCGTATGTCTGTTTGTGTGTGTATGGGGGTGTTTGTGTGTGTGGGTGGGTGTGTGTGTGTGTGTGTGTGTGTGTGTGGGTGTGTGTGTGTGTGTGTGTGTTTTGCAGGGGGGAAAGGAGGGGGCGCCTGTATGCAGGTAGCATTGTGTGAGATTAATCTTCAAACGCTGCAAATCAACGCTTTGAAGCTGGCCAGTGGGGGGCCACTCGTGCTGGGGCCCGACTGGAGCAGAAAAAAGCTATAAAATGTACAAAGGCCAGGATCCACCGGGCCCGCAGGCACATCCAATTACCAGAGCACTGTAAAGGAGCGAGAGGGACCAGGCGGCTCCGCGTGTCGCCACGTCTCTCCACACTGAGGAATCTCAGTTTACACCACGTCCAAGGTACTGTAGTGTCGTGCTTTGGGCTGGGATTGTGTTTAAAAAAATCGCTGGCAGTTGCAACTAAACTCTTTTTGGATTGACTCTGCCAGTGTGGAGAGGTGAGGGGCTGCATTTGAGAAACGTTGCTGCCTGAGTGTATCCACAGCATTATTTTTTACAGGCCTGTGAAAGCGGCCCTGGCACATCTGGAAACGGTAGCGCTAAGGAAACAAGCACCGCTGCTGACACCAGTAACGTTTTACGGGCGGCAGAGCTTCTGCTCAAAGCAGGGCATGGGCCAAAGCACCTCTTCTTCATCTACAGTTTGTGCACTACTGACAGGACTGACTGGACTATCAATAAACATTTTCAGTCTTCTACCACATGCCCAAAATTATTCAACCAGAAACAGGAGTACTGAGGGAAATGGTTTGAGCCTCAGTTCCATCACTAAAACAATAATTAGAAGGTAACAGGTTCTTCGAATATTGCAGTTCAGTGCCTATAGGGGATTTTACAATTGATTGAATTGCAGGGGAATAACTTTTAGCTGTGAGTTTTAATTTATTATTTAGACACTGTTTTACTGATGTAAAAACAAAAATCTCTAACCAGAACCAAAATTATGTTTAAGGCATTGGCTAACTCTTTGTGGCAAGTATGAACAGGACAACTTTGTAATGCAGGTCATTACTCTTACCTGGAAGCAACACTGTTGCTAGCAGTGCTCCCACAAAAACCAAGCAGAACGATGATTGTGATTTACAAGCCATTCTCAGTCTTCTTGAGTCCTGCACATAGAGAGAGAGGCATTGAAAAGAAATCCTTGTCGTGTAAGTGTTACCTTCAGTTCCATCTGATTCTGCTTTATAGTCAGAAACCACTCAAAGGGATTAAAGTAGAATAAAGACTTTCATTATTTTGTCCTCTGGATTTGATTCAGGCGTGGCCAACTGTTTGCACAAATACTAGACAAAACGAGAAAGACACTGAAAAACTGAACAATTTTGAGTGGTGGAATGTAGACTGTAAGACCTCTCTAAGTAACCCCTCTGTGATTGGATTAAGTAAGAACTCACTCAACTCCATCAACTCTGAATTCAAGAGTAAGTGAAAGTAATCCCAACACTGCCATTAAAATCACAGAAAGAGCACACAGTGGTAAGGCCTCTAAATGCAGGATGTGATTGGGCCCTTACCTGGCTGAGGAGGCAGCAGTTGGGGCCTCTGCGTGGAGGCAGGTCCTGAGGAGAGGTGAGAGGGGATCTGGTGCTTCAGCCCAGAGGACGGCTGGATGGGTATATGTGTGGGGGGATCTCCAAGCTCCTGGTCGCACTTCTCTGTCACTACTCGCCCCTCTGAACAAGACTGTGGCACAGCTGAGGTGCTGGGCTCGTTTTAAGCGGGACCTTGATAATTAAGAACAAAAACGGTGCGTCCCATCGGGCCGCAGGCATGCTGCTGAAAGCCCTGTGATTGGCTTCCACAAACCTGGTCAGCTGACCAATAGGATTGTGTAATTACAGAGAGCAGGGATGAGAGTGGGAGGCAGAGAGAGAAGAGCAGAGCATCTGGGAACTCCCTCTTTTTTAAGGGGGGGGGCTCTGGAAAAAGTTGGGGAAACTTTTGGGGGAATAATGTGCTGGTCTGCATCATTGTTCTGCTAGCTTGAGTGTGTGGTGTGGAAATGTGCTTCCATAGCATTTCTCATCAACAGGCTCATTAAGAGAGGCTGTTTACAGCACTCCATCTGCAAAATCTCCCATTTCACACAAGAGTAAAAATAGAACACTGCGCATCAAACACATATAATCTGCCATGAAGCCACCAAGATACAATAATGATAAATTATTCATTTCAGCATCTGTGTAATTGTTGCAGTGAACAAGTATTTTCTTTTTCAATGTGCCCCATTATAAATATAAAATCCTATCTGCTTAATTTGCTATATTTAATTTCCTCTGAAGGCAGCATGTAACCGATCAAGCACTCAACAAAGCACTCTATTTCTATTAATCTGATTTACTAGGTGCAGTTTTTTTCTGGTGACAAGAATTTGTAGAGAGACGTAGACAAAGGAGATGCCGATATTTCCCATAGGAATTTCATAATCTATAGTTTTCTCACCTTCTGTTGCCCAGACATGTTCACACTAACAATGGGTTTGGTACGGCTGCATGGTTACCTTGACCATTGTTAGCATTTCCCAAGTGTCAGACACAAACACAAATGGAGAATGTATAATAACTTTTGCCACAGGTGGAAAAGCAAAGTCCTGCCTCAACTGGATGTCAAGAGCACACAACTCTCAGTTCAACAGCAGTCCAAAATTATTTTTGTTTGCCATTTGTTATGAATGTGGAGGCTTGTTCCTTTGGTGACCCAAAATACATATCAAAAGTGTATCATGGGGATTTTGAGGTGATCTATAAAGCATTATGGTGTATTGTTTGTCATTCCTACTGCTATTTGGAAAGTAGGTTGTGCAGCTTATGAAGGTATTGTGCTGCACATATTGCATGTATCTTAACTTGTTTCCAATGTTAAAAAAGAGCCAACTAATCATTTCCACAACAATGCCAGAGTGCGGGTATTATAATTGTATTCTCCAAACACTGTTTAGCACTGTTGACATTCTTCACACATGACCTACAACTAACTTAAACTATATAGAGATGAAATGTCAAGTAAAGATGCTTTCCATATAGTGAAATGTTTCACATAGAACTCTTCCATACATAGCTTTCCTGATTAACATGTACATCTGAGTCAAAGTAGTCCAAGCCTAGTAGTCCAAGAGCCTTACTCGACCTGCTTTAAAAAGACGCCATCGGCAAAATATTTAAACACCTATGAAAAATATATATATCCTGACAACTGCCCAACGACAAGACGTCCGTAACATCTGTGTCTTCATGTTAACACTAGATCGCACATATAATTAAGCACACTCACAGGTGTTCAGGAATGTGCAAAAGCCTACAATCTGGGCTGAAAAACAGATTTCAACATGAAAAAACAATTATCATAATGTTTTCTGTTGGAATGTTTTGAGATTTTTAAGAATTTACCCTAGCACCATCTGGACACACATGAAACTTTTTTTTTTACACAAACATTTATTGGAACAATGCAATACCAAACGGAAATAATAAATACATCATCCTATTTGCAGACGGAAAAATATAGGCTGCAGGCCATAAAATGTTTTGTTTCCATAATCATGAGCTGATGCCAACCAGGGCCACATTCACTGTATGTCATCATCATCAAAGAGATCTTCAAAATCTGTAATAAATTTGAAATAGAAGTTAGTGCAATTAAATATGGATAAAACAACCATGCAAGCACTCACCAAAAGACACCATTTCTGTTTACCTCAAAAGGACAAAATAACTCTATACCCCTCGTCTGGCACCCATTAATTACTAACCTGTCGTATATTCTCAGGCACCCAAATTATTACCTTTCAATACATCATTTCAAATGACTAGAATCAACAAGGCCATGTTTCAATCTGACAGATGAACATGAAGTAAACACGTTGGCCATTTTGGCTGTCTGAACAGAAGAGAGATCAATTCTGATTTTGTTCCGCTAGGAAATTTGAAGGGCAGTGTTCAGTGGCAATCAGTCACAATCATTTTGATTTACAAACAACAAGACACATTAAGCTTAAACATCCTAAACAGCTTTCAGTTGTGCAGCAGAACAGACTAACAACTCAGTCTCTATTCAACATTTGTTTCTGGAAGATGCTTTTATTATTGAGGTACAAAACAACTTGCCAATTGCTGATCTAGGAGAAAAAAAATCAAAGCTAAGCACCATACATTTCCTGTCCAAGACAACTAAGAGGAAACTTTCAGAAGCACAGAGGTAAAGCCAAATAGTACTGAAAGAGCTTAGAAAATACCTCATATCTGGCCCAGCAATACACCTCATAGCACTTTTCAAGGTACAACCCCTGCCTTATCAACGAGTCATAAATATCTTCAAAGGGATTGTGAACTGCTGCACATAAAACAACTGGAATGGGTATTATGGTTTAGCAGTGAAAAAGAGGTAGGTTAAGGTAACCTGAAGACACCACTGATGTTGACGAGAAATGCATGGACGCACTGTCCACAATCCACTGGGCTACTTTACCTACTCAACACAAATACTAGAGCAGAGGGAGAGCTAAAGTCATTTCAGAGTGACACGTGTTCAGCCTCTTTAACCATTAAAAAGGATGAACTGTCTACAAAGCACGGAACCATGCTGCGTTGGAGCCAACAGAAGCCCATAAAAAAAGCTTTACTGAGGCCATATTTCACCTCCCCTTTACTGTTTCAAAGGCTCTGTTTTTTAAGGTTTTTCTATGCCGTGCCAAAACGGGTTCTCTTAAGACCATAGATGGGGGCTTAAACTAAATTGAAGACTCTACCTGCCCTGCTACCAGTACATTGTAATCTAACTGTTACTAACACAAATAGTAACCTCAAGTACCTATAGCAACAATGGAGTGTTTAGGTATACATTCTGCTTCACTGCTTTTCCACTTAAATGCTGTGGTAAGCTATGCAATTCAGTGAATAAGGTTTCAGACACAAAACAGCCAACAACACTGTATCCGTCAGGTAATCAACTATGTTTTTACTGTGGCATGCAAATTAATCACACAAGGTGTTCATGAAATCAGTAAACAATCACACGCACGTCTGAATATTGCTTACCATTGAAAAAGTCAGAGTGAACAGCTTTCTCATTTGCTGCCAAGTCCATCAGTAGACCACTGCTTCCCCCTGCCTGAAAATCACCACATTACATGTTACAAGGATACAAGGATACAAGGAAGTTTATTGTCACATGCATATAGTTACTGGAAGTAAGAAATGCAGTGAAATTATGTCTGGTGTCAGCCTATTTGTGCATTAATGGGGGGGGTAAAAAGTGCAGTAGAAGAGGGGTTTAGTAGATTAAGTGGCAAGGGCTGCATAAAAAAAAAGGTGGGGGAGGATTGGGATTGGGTGGGGGGCACCAACAAGGAGCACCCAAGAGCAACAGGGGCAAGGAAAAACTCCCTTACCAAGGAAGAAACCTTGGGGGGGGGGGCAGGGACTTACTATTGCAAGCAGAGTACTGTATGTAATGTATGTGAGTGATGACAGTGAAGATGTGTGTGTGGGCGGGGGGGGGAGTGGAGCAGTGACTGTGTGTGTGTGTGTGTGTGTGTGTAGTGTGTAGGTGGGTAGGTGGGGGCAGTGTGCTGTAAGTATGTAGAGGATGTGTGTTGGAGAAGATCCTGAAGACAATGTGCTGTGTATGTGGGGGCAGTGTGCAGCAAGTATGTAGAGGAGTGCTGTATGTATGTGAAGTGATGACAGTGATGATGTAAGTGTGTGTGTTGGGGATGGGGTGGGGGTGGGGTGGGGGTGGAGGGGCAGAAAGGCTAGGCAATCAAGGACATGGGTAGATGGAGGAGAAATCAAAAATAATAAATAAAAAGTGTGCAAAAAGTTGGAGAAAGTCAGATATGTGTGTGTGTGTGTGTGTGTGTGTGTGTGTGTGTTTTGTGTGTGTGTGTGTGTGTGTGTGTGTGTGTTTTTGACGTGTGATGAAATAAGAAAATAAATAAAAGGTCTGTAGCATAGGGAGAGGGATGTAAAAGTGCTAAAAGTCTTGTAGGTGTGTGTGGGTGTGTGTGTGTGTGGGGGTCATGAGTGCTGAGGAGTGAATGAGTGCAAAGTCAGTATAGTGTGAGTTCAGAGTTGGGAAATGTTTGAGAGTGCTGAGGAGTGAATGTGTGCAAAGTCAGTATAGTGTGAGTTCAGAGTTCGGATGGCCTGGGGATAAAAACTTCTCCTGAGTCTCTCAGTTCTGGCTTTGTGACTACATAGGCGTCTTCTTGATTTCAGCGGTAGGAATAATCCATTGTTAGGATGAGAAGAGTCCTTCAGAATCTTTTGGGCTCTTAGGAGTACTCTTCTGGAATAGATATCTTGTAGAGCAGGGAGTTGAGTTCTTATAGTACGTTCAGCTGAGCGCACTACTCTCTGCAGAGTACTACAATCTCTAACTGTGGAGTTCCCATACCAGGTGATGATGCTACCAGTTAGAACACTCTCAACCGCTGAAGTGTAGAAGGCCTTCATGATGGATGTTATAGCACAGCATGTTATAATTGGATGATGATAGAAGCCTATTGACGACTAACGTTAAATATAAAGGCCGAATACACCAACGTTACCCGCCATGCAGTTACATTAACAAAGTTCAAACATTAAGTAAGGGATAATGTATAGAACGCCTGTCATTATTGGGAAAATAAGTCCCGACAGGGCGAACCGGACCCCGACGCGCCAGCGGAAGACACCGTTTCGTGTCTTCCGCTGACAAAATAAATAGTTCGCCACACATATAACTTGACAGTTTCAGGTGTTGCTTGGCAACGTCTTACTAGCTCCTTATACGGCTACTTGCCAAAACGAAAAAATAAACTCCACGATATGTCTCTTTACACTTATTTGTTACCGTTTCGTCGTGGCTTTTGCTGAGAAACAAATAGTTCGCAACACACGCTGAACTTGAATCAAACATTCTTTAGAACTCAGCTGATCAACCAATCTGCTTTCACTTTTGAATGAAGTTCCAATGGAAGAAGTGACCGGAATACTTGATATGATCAGCAGCACAAAACCCGTTGCCATTGACAGCGGTAATTATATGTTTGCAGCGGTAATTACATGAATTTATTTTACCATAGAACGTTGGGAAATCCCATTCAAGTCAATGGAGCGTTCTACTAGCATTATTCGTTATGGAGCGTTCTACTAGCATTATTCTACTAGCTTAATTTCGTACGTATCACAGCGTTGGCTACGGCAATGGAAACTAACTGGCTTATGCTGACACATACTAATTGGCAACGCATTGGTATACTTTCTCTTACTGTAGTCTGTTATACCTGTTGTGTTTACGAAAAACACATGATATCCAAGTAGCTACTTTTTGTCTGTGCAAAGTGTGATATTTTAACATTAACATGAAGCTATGAAGAAGCTAACGTTAGCAATGGCCGTTAGCTTTGTTATGGTAATGTAAGCTAATGTTAGCTTTATATATTCGTCATGAGATAACTAAAACAGTATGATTCAATAAAGCACCTCGTCCAAGTCCACATACGGTCCCGCTCCCTCAGGAAACATTTCATCGACAGCTGGCTTCATGTTGATGGAGTGTTGAGCTACAACAGCTCGCTTCGAATTTTTCACAACAAAACTCGCTGCTATAAGTTGCTACACTTAAAATCTTCCGACTTGAACATTGGACTCACTCTACGACCCAGTCATAGTGTTCCTACCCTTTAAACCTGCTGTTACAATTTCCACCTCATTGTTTGGTGTTCATAAAATAAATAAAAAATAATGCAGAGGCAAATAGAAATACAGTATGTTTAAGTTAATCCATTGTAGGTTATCAAAATAAACAATTAGAGTTAAAATAAATTTCATCAAGACTTTATTAGTAGGCTATACAGTAGGCCTACAATGATCTGACAACAAGTACAGATTTACATATGCCACCATAATTATGGTGGTAGAGAAGTTCCTTAAGTAGAATAATATATTTACTAACATATTTTGTATACACTTGATAAAATAGTTGATGACATATTCATATATGACAATAAAACCATTTAGACTTTATGCCTGCATATATCAGTTGCACCTCTTGAACCTTGTTGACCAAATTATGTCTGCCCATGCATAATGTCTCTACTCTGGCAGTTCTGGCACCCCATAGCCTAAGGTGTCTCCAAGGTGTTGATGGGCATAAAATGCCCGAGCCATTTCGTTGATGTGATTATAGGCACCAATGCTGCGGAAGTACTCCACGTATCTCCAAAAATCAGTTGTGGAGTAGGGCCAGTATGGAACTGCAGGGGGCTCATCATAAGGAACTGAGCAAGAAACACACGCATTTAAGGACACACATTTCAAAGGAGGATTGAAGTAACAGGCAATTTGTTTAAAAACAAGTTTGACTGTTTGCATTTGTTATTGTAGCAACAGTGAGAATTCAAAGCAACAGTTATTCATACATGAACAGAAAATGTATTTTTACCTCCTTCAGGAATGTATCTAGCACCTGAGGAGAGACAGAGGAAGAGCTTTAGCATTGCCAAGTGCAGCTCTCACAAAGAAGTGATTCAGTTGAAGGAAACTTGGGTTCTCTCTTGGGACTTCTAGAAATGTGAGGGGACTCCATTTCCTCCTCAAATATTATGGTTTGCTGTTGCACGGAACTCTTGGATAAATGTACAATTTTATCTAGCACTAGTGACACTGAAAACATGTTATTAATAATGGATAAATGAATTTGAAATGCATCATGGTTGATGCAACATCCCCATAGTAGTCCATGGTTTATGTTTTATAAAGAAAAGGAAGCCTTTCTTGCAGGACAATAATAAACCACAAGAGATATTCACCAGAGCAGATTAAATAAAACTGAGGTGTTTTTTCAGTTGGTTGAGGTGCTAGATCGTTTGTTGCATTTCGTCCCAAAAAGTTACAAATTGGACGTTTAACACTTACCACTGAAATGGTTCATCATGAAAAAGAGAAACAAAACACAAAAATGGAAAAAACACTTCATTTTCCCTGAAGAAAAAAAAACATAACTCTATCACCAATAATGAAAATTTTCACAGGACTTATAAACAATAATACTTATTTGTACTTGAGATAAGATTTCTTATGGACAAAATGAACATCACAAAAACACTGCATGGCTTACCTGTTCACAAACTCTGTGTTTCCACTTCTGATGTGCAGCAACTATTGCTGTGCTGTTTCTCAACTTGAGCAGGAGACTCAAATATAAAGAAAATTCTGTCTTCTCCTTTCCCCTCCCCCTCCAAATTTCAAATGCTCCTTTTCACATCCCATCATGTATTCAGATCACTCACTAGCCATACAAATAAAGACACTAAAATTAAAATAATCTTTTTAATTTTAGTTCAGTTTCTTATATAATTTCATACAGTGCTCAAAGTTAACAATATGTAAAAGAGTGGTGAGAATTTTTGATCCTGATCAAGCTTTGCATTCCCGTGTCCCAGTATCTACACTTTCCCCACATTTGATTGCTTAAGTACTTGATATACATGTTTATTCCTAAAGTAAAGTATGTCCCATTGCCCCAGTAAAATACACCTAATGTGCACTTTTCCCGTTCTTCAACTAAGATCACCCCTGCATGAGTCTGTCCCCCGTCGTCCCCTGAGTTACCAACTTCACAACCACTGTACACTTTGTGTGTTGCATATATTTAACCACTAAAGTCACAACTACCCAAAATGTAGATATTGTTTTCTCTGGGTATTTTACATGCTAGTGGTGGCACTTTACTCTTTACTAAATGTCATTACCCCCAACATACAACAGGGGGCATTCAAAAATACACAATTCTTGTGTTATGCTCAGATTCTTTAATTTCAATATGGTTAAACAAATCTATTAATCTATCTATTTCAGAAATAAAGTAGGTCCACCCTCTTTTTATCTTCTTGATATGACATTTGATCATTTAAGACAAAAAATAAACATCTCCACTGAATAAGCTACAAGAAATCTCCTGTAAATGGGGGCTATACAAGAAAGAGATTGGCCTAAGCATATACCAGTCACCATCAACAGGGCAATTTCACGCAAAACTGTCACGTCCATAATGGCAACTAAATGCCATGGTATTTGTATGATGCGAATAATTATGTGAAAAGTTTTTCATGTAAGTTCTACAACCAAGAAGAGTGAATGCTCAAATTTCAAGTAATCATCATTCACATCATACCATACCATGGCATTGCGTTGGCGTTAGGGGCATGACAGATTTGAGTGGATTTGCCCACTTACATTCTAGAATAGCAACCAAGATCACACATTTAACCCTTAAAGGAGTACCGTCACACCGGGAAATTAACGTTCTAAAGAATATCTGGGTTCATTGAATTCAACATAGAATTTTAGAACCTTCAATTGTTGCGGAACTTAGAATGTTCAAAAACCTACACCTTTAAAAACAGATTCAGTTCCAAGATCACAGTTGATCACAATTGCTCTGGTCTGTTGCCTTCATGTTGCTTATGTCAATGTTGTCACGGAAGAAAAGTTCCTTGGCACGGAACACGGTCTCAGCTGGTAGGATGCGTGAGCGGCCAAGAATCCAGGCATAGTCTATGTGAAAGACCCTCATGACATCAGTGCAAGAGTAGATCACAGCAACACTAGTGTAGTCTGTAGACAGGATCCAGTATGGACTGTAGGGAGTAACTGTGACCACAGAGAGAGGGTAAATAAAATAAAAAATAGAAGTTATGTGCGTATGATCATTTCAAACAAGCATCTTTTTTCTACCATAAGTAGAAAGTACCTTAGTACCTGTGAGTCAGGAGATTTTACTCAAGTTAATTAAATAAGATTTCTGTAACAACCCAAATAGCGACATCAACAAAAACAGTGGGGCAGCAGGGACATCTGTTATACAAATGTTCGGTGGGAAATATTACTTACAGTAAGAAAAGCTGACTCCAAGCTTTGCAGGCTCCCTGGTGTCCTGTATAACAGCAGTTCCCTCTGCGCTCCTCACCTTTCCTTTACTGAAAATTAGCAGCACAACATATTGTAAACCACAGATGAAAAAAGACTATCGCTGACAAGTGTAGAAGACAGGGTTACTTACTAGTTCTGCAAATTCAGCACTTGGATTGTATGGTCAGCTCTTATAGCATAGTTAGCTTCAATACATGTTCCTCTCTCAAACCTTGCAGGGAGCTTTTCAATTTCATACCACTTCCCAATGTACTGGTACAAAGAAAAAAAAGAGTAGTATTAGGAGGTCCCTAATGGAATCATTAAGCAATAAGCCCTCAGAGGCTGTAGGTTACATTGATTTTAGAACAGCTCTAGGGGCGTTGTTAGGCAAGCGGAGTGCCTTAAACTGGTCATTCAGAACCAGGAATTCTGATCAAATCTGAGGAAGTCAAATGATCAACAGTAAGTACCTTGTTGAGGTCAAAGTTGGGTTGGACCATTGGTGTTGGACAAGGGCCCCAGTGAACTGTTTGGGCATCAATAAATGGAAGGACCAAGGACAAAAGCAGGAGGATCTTAGCCATTTTTTCCACACCCAGATTCTTTTCTACAAGGTGATTAGTACAAGTTTAATTGAAACTAAGGATAAGAGATAGCCTAGCTAATTGAATGTCTAGGTAATTAAGTTCCTTCAAGAATTTCTTGCCATAACAGTCAAGTTATTTTCCATTTAAAGAAAAACATTTTTAATCATGTAGAGTTAATTCAATAATGTTGATGATTTTGTAGGATTTGCTGTAAAGAAATATATATTTTTTTACCATTATTTTTCTCAACATCAAAAAAAAAAGTTTCAACAAGAGCTAAAACACATCAGGTGCAAGGTAGCTAGGCCCATATTTACTGCAGTTCCATATGATTTCTGCTTGCTACACCTGCTGAACTAGTATTTCTGGGTCTGTTCACGTAAGCATGAACGTGCATCTTTTATAACACCAGTTCACAGGCTATAAAATCCACAACTCTTTATATTGGCAACATTACTTAGCTCGCTATTACAAATCCAAACCAGTGAGTTACTGCAGTGTTTCATACGGTAGACTAAACCTTAAATTTAGTCGAGGAACATACCTTAAAAGTCTCACAATTATTACCACTCTGAAACTATAGGATATCAAATGCTTCGTTGTTCTGAAAAAAAAAAAATAGTCGGTCAGTCTTAAAAATATAAATTATCTTACGATCCTCTGGTGTTTAACTTACCTACGTGAAATCCTTTGTTGCGGTCCAGGCAAAGCGGAGAATGTGAAGCACTCGTCGCTCCCTTGCAGACTGCCTCTCCTAAACGAGTGTGATAAACGCTAACATTGTGGCGTCAGACGGCATCTAACTCGAAGCAGGTGATATGCTAAATAAGTGTCATGGGACGGCGCTGCTGGGACAAGAGAGGTGGCACTGTACCGAGACGTCTAATCGCTGGATAACTCGTGTGGGAATCACGTCTGCCTGAAAACTCGTTTTCTACTTGATAAGGGATCTTGTTAGAAGGGCTTCCTTTATTTAGGCTACTTAAAATAATTTGTATTACACTTACTTGTACACGTGACTAGGCCTGTTTTATTATCTTTTTAGATCATATGGGTCATGTAAATGGAAAACTTGGAAGACAGGCCTATTTTGTATAAAATTAAAAAAAAAAAAAAAAACTATAAGATTATGTTGTCTACTTGGTCAATAAAATTGAACTGAGTCTGAACTTTATCCTTATTCTCATGAATCCTCCACGTCCTCAGCCTGTTCTTTGTTGGCCTAGTTTGAATAATCGTCATGTTATTTGTCCTGGTATTTTTTTCTGACTGTATGTCATTATTGTTAGAAAACACTGAAATACTTTCCCATATATGTAAGCGGCTACTGCTATGGAGACAAATGGAACTGATACTCCCAAAGTTTTTATTGGTTTTCTTTTCAGTGAGTCATTTCCATGGGACACACCATCACAAGTAAACAAATAGCAAAACCAAGATTTTTATGTTACATTAAAAACTTTATTACTATGAGATCACGTATAAATGCATTGCTTTATCTCATTGCCCTTGCCCTTCAGGCATGGCATTACAGCCCACTTGGTCAGACGAGGTCATCCCACTCAGGCTGACACCATGCGACTCCAGATCACCGCGCAGCTGAGAGACAGTGTTGGCAGGCAGGGATCTGGAACGCGCAAGGATCCAGGCAAAGTCCACATAGAGGAGGCCGAAGACATCCTTGCAGGAGTACACCACCAAGTAGGAGGTATAGTCAGTGGAGATGACCCAGTAGGGAGCATCAGCTATACCTGAGAGGACAGGTGGAGATAGTAAGGTGCATTGAAAAGGATTATTACCAGGGGCTATGTGGCGCAACTGGCCACAGTGTCCGTACCACATATGGGTCTAAGTGCCCACGGGGACTCAGGTTCGAGTCCGGCCTGAGTCATTTCCCGATTCCACCCCTCTCTCTCCAACCTCGGGCCACAAGTTGTTTAAGAAATTCAGAGTTCTCTTACCAGTCAGGCTGTCAACTAGTAGTGATGTGTGCTGATCAAGGGTGGCTTTTATACAACACAATTCCAAAGGACCTAGCGGTCAACCAATGACATGTAGAGCTGCTGATTACTCTCTCTAGGCTAAGGGCAAAAGAGAGTACACATGTGTGCACAAGGATGTTCTTTGATTGTACAGATTTTGTAACTGCAGGTCAATGTCAACACACAGTTAGGCTATTTAGCCAAACATTATGGTTCTACTTCAGAAGAAAAATATGAGACATGCAGACAGACATAAATATTAAAAAGAGAGATAAATATTAGCCCAATTAAATCACCTTTTTAATAATTATTTATTATTATTATTTTGAGCTATTTCATAAATCCATTGGTGTCGACAGATCCTTATTCATGGGTTTCATCAGGTCCCTTTCCACAGGTGTATAAAATCAAGCACCTAGATTATGAATGCAGACTGCTTGGTGCTTGATTAATATACCTGTGGAAAGGGACCTGATGAAACCCATTAATAGATCTCTTAATAGCTAGGCTACAATCCAAAATAGAGACTGTCCTATTTTCCCCACAGTTTGAATGCCATTGCTGTTTATTGTGTATTATTATGTATTATTATATTACAGAGACTCTTTGCATGGCATCTTGTCTGAATACAGCATGTCCACTTTCCACAATATCTGACAAACAGTATACACTCAGTACGAAAGGAACTCAGAGCTTCGGAGAGGAAATGGCATAAATCCAGAGATTGAAATGATTTTAGGCACTACCCGTCTTTGATATCATCTTTTTCATCCACTGTTACACTTACAAAAAAGGCATTCCATCAGAGCAAGATTGAGAATGCCACTGACAGTAGAAAACGTTTTTCTACTTTCAAGTTTCTTCTCAATCCTCCACCACCGCCATCAGCTACTTCACTGTCAGCAGATGACTTTGCAACGTAGGAAGGCTTTTTGCACACCTCTTTTGTCGGGCAGGTGTGTTGGATATGACCAAAGGTCGCAGATCGAGGAACTTAGAAAGAATCCCACACACTGACCATTCTGCATTATTTATTAGAAATTACAATGTTTCGGTCTTAGACCTTCATCAGGTAAATTCAAGTTTACCTGATGAAGGTCTAAGACCAAAATGTTGTAAGACTCAGTTTTCCTCAGTGGTTCCTCATTGATGGAATAAGTTGCCCAGTGCTCTCCTTTCCTGATAGTTTTGGGTCTTTCAAGAAGGACCTAAAGACATACAGTATCTGCTCACTTCAGCATACACCTTAATTAAAGGCGCTGTCCGACCGATAGCTACCCATTCCGTTGATTACACTGTAAAAAAAACAGTCTCTGGCAGCCCAGGCTCCGAAAACTGGAAACAAACAAAGAGGGGGCCTGCCCCCAAACAAAAATGAAACCCTGCGTGGAATTTCTACTGAATGTATGGGTGGGGTTGGGGTTGGGGTTGGCTCTCTCTGGTATGGGTGGGGTTGGGGTAGGGTCTCTCTGGTGTGTTTTGTTTGGTCCTTACAGCGACAAACGCGACTTCCGGCGAAATCCCTGATATTTTCAACATGATATTAAGCATTGATAGCTTATTGCATTGACACTATTGTTTATTGCTAAACTCCTTAATGTAGTCTTACCCATTTTTAAACCCATTTTTATTGTTTTTATTTGTAAGTTGCTTTGGACAAAAGTCTCAGCCAAATCCCATAACCATAACCATGTGGTCCTCCAAAACGACAGCACCGCCCATGACTGCAAAGCTCTGCAAAGGGTGGTCATGTCAGCGCATTACAAGGACTGAGTTACCAACTATCCAGGACCTTTACAGCCAGCGCTGCAGGAGAAAGACCAAGTGAATCCTCGCTGACCCGTCATCCCAGCCACAGTCTCTTTGCCCTCCTGCCTTCTGGTAGAAGGTATAAAAGTATGTAGACCTGTACCAGCAAATATAGAGACAGTTTTTTTATCCACAAGCCACAAGGATGATGATCATTATCTTTCTTATAACTAATCAACCTCAAGCCACAGTTTTTTTTAATACTATTAATTTATTTTATATTTAGATATATTTTTTCTCTCTATGTGTCTTGTCACTTTCCCCCCACCCCCACATACAGGTACACCCCCCTCACTCACACACCATTACACCATAACCTTCCTCACGTACACACCTTTATATACCCCCCCCCCCCCCACACACACACACACACACACACACACAGGTACACCCCTCCCCCACACCCCCCATTAATCCCCAACAACATATATATACACTACCCCCCCCCCATTCACAAACAAATACTACTTTTACTACTTTTTTAAATACTACTACTATCAGAGAGGGTTAAAGCGGAGCTAGTAATCAAGGATCTTTGCTACTAAGGTATATGCAGAGCCATATAGATAGATCTATCTATAAGCCTCTGGGTATGTATGTCATACATTGTATGACTCATTCCAACCAGGATTCGAACTCCAATGCCAAGTCCTAGCAACCCTGTTGGTCGTGCTGGCAGGCAGCAAAGATATTGCTTGGTAATAGACATATGGAGAGTAGGCTAGTTGCCTAAAACCTCTACCTTCTTCCAGGGGTGTTCAGAAGGACTCCTGATTTTGTAAACTTTACAGATATCACATTCAATTAGGTAAGTCTGGATTTACATTGTTTACATTACATGGTTGCCGGACATTAAGTTAATTAACAAGGATAACATTAGCTAACAGCTAGAAGCTAACGTTAGCTAATATTAACTGGCTAAATCGGAAAAACCAACAGCAGCTTATTTTGCTGTTTAACTGTCTGATACTGAATGATCTGTTAGATGGTGTTTGTTGTGTTAAAGTTACTGACAAAGTGAACTTGGACAAAGGTTGAAGATTTTAAAAATGCTAATAGTTAGTTAGCTAGCTAACCTAATGAATAAATCTGGTTGCAGACAGAAAGCTAGATATAGAAAGGTATGTCTTCTTTTGATGATCTTGATCTCTTGATGACAGTGTTATTTCATTTGATTAATGTATATGACAAATTAGTCTTAATTGCATACTTTCAACACACCTTCAAGGAAGAATGTTGAGGAGAACTGTTTCTCAGCCGATTGGACTTGATCGGGTTGACCAGCTTGGCAGCTGCATGTCCTACACTTCCATGCAGAATCTGACAGCAGTTTTTGCCAGAAGCAGGTCAAGTCTTATGCTGGATAATGATTGCACACCAATCTTCTATGGGCAAGAAAGTCAACAGTGGGAAAATGAAGGTAAGTTAGAGTTATTTGTTTTGTTTTCTTGCTATTAAAGCATTGTTCCGATGATAGCCTATTGTTAATTGTTCAGTATGCACATGCATCTATTACATCGGCATCAGTCAGTGAGTTCATCTTGACCTTACTTTATAACACTCCTCTTTTTTATTTGAAGAACTTGGATGGCAAGCCATTACAAGGTGCAGGTAATGTGAAGCTATGAGCAAGACCAGCTGGCTTCCATTTTGATCATTTAAAATAATTTAGGCTACAAGTTATTAAGGGAATGGTCTCTGCAACATTTATTTTGTTCAGTAACATTTTTGTGCGTTTTTTGCAAGGCTCTAGGATATGAAGGACCAGATCATGATGGTAGGAATCTTAGGCTTGGGCTACACGGGGTCCGCTATAAAGTGCTTTGTTTGCAGAGCGTAAAAATAGCCTACTCTAATTTTTTTGAAAGTACACGCTACTATCATGTCTGGTGTAGCCAGTTCCGTTGATTACAGTGGTAGCTAATTGTTGCAGCAGACACTCACAATCAGAACACTTCAATTACATGCTCGATGTCGCCTTCCCTGTTAGAAATTCCTTTTGGGATATTATGTTAACTTCAATACAGAGAATGTATTTGTTCACCAGAGATAAAGGTTTCAGAGGAGTGTAATGAAGTGTACATTGCGGAGGAGGAGGAGGTGTGGAACTCCTCTGACTTGTGAGTATGCCCTCTGAAAGAAGGGTTCTGTGCTTCAAAGCAGTCACGCCTTGAGAACAAAAGCACAAAGTCACAGTTATGTAGTCACATTTACAGAGTCACTGTTGCGAAACGCCAGTGTTTTTTGCATGTCCTTAGGAGTCTGGAGGAGAAAAGAGACATTGTGGAGCTACTACACTGTAAAAACCGCTTTATGAAAAGAAATGCCGATCTGCAGAAAGCTCTCGACGCATGTGAGGACTCAAACACTCACCTTGAAATGGAGAACTCTGCTTTGAAGAGCCAGGTCAAAAGGTGATCAGTCCAAAAACATAATAGGCCCCAGTAACATTACAAATAGCTGTTAGGATTATTTTTGTAAAGTGTACATCTGCAATTTTTCTGGACGACTAACTGAATTTGAGGTTACTGAAAATGGCAATATCATTTTTGTTTTGATAGAGAACTACTCCATAGTCTAAAATGATGTAGTTGTCAGCAGATTTTATAACAGTCAAATGTGTAATGTATTGAATATGTGAGTGGATGTCCGCAGCACTGGAGTAGCTCCCAAACTTTGATTTAAAAAAGACAAAGTTTCGAATGCATTTGCCTAAAAAAGACCCTGTTGGAACCTGTTTGACCCTGTAGGGTTGCTGTCACCTGTAACCACTGTATCCACTCCAGTGTGCAGGCACTCTCTTTTTTCACCACCATAATGTATTGAAAAGTCACAGTAGAATAGGATACATGTAAAGTGTGGTTTTGCAGTATGAAGCAGTCCATTCAGGATGCTGAGCAGTTGATGGAGGAGATGGATGTTATTAGGGGGGCGCTTGCTGACAGTGAGGCGGCCAGTAGTAACCTCAAGGCCTGCATAAGCAAACTGGTGAGATTCACTTAAACAGAGAAAGTTAATAAATTGACAGTGCATCTAAAATTGTTTTATGCCAAACATTGAGGTTAAATTCAAAATATTTAATAGCCATCACTGTATTTTTATGCTCACAGGAAAAAGAAAATAAGTCCCTAATCAATCAGATTGAAACAGTCGCCAATGAGGTAAAATTAAAAGGGCTCTTGTGGATTTTTCTTTTATTGCCACAGTGTGCTTCTACTCACTGCCATAATTTCCCTTGCTTTCAAAAGATGTCTAAACTTTTGCCTGAGAGGGAATCAGACAAGGAGAAAATAACAAATCTGACTCAGCACATCAAGGCATTGCAGGTACTTTTCCCATAATCCTCCATGAACTTTTCATAAACTTATGTAGGTGATGATGTTAACTATTGTCCACTATGGTCACACACACACATGCACAAATGTACACACTCACACTTATAGGGGACACAAATAGGGGAGAGCCGGGACAGTTGAAACACTCTTTAATTAAACATAATTTACAAAGCGATCATAATCACTGAAAGCTAATATTTTGTCACTAGCAACCTACATCTGTCCTCTGTCAAATAAAGTGGGACGTGCTTAATGTTTCATTCGTCCGTCCTGGTCGGGACGATTGAAACAGCATGGGGGATGAATAAAACATACAGTTTAAGGCATATAAATTCCCACAACTTTAATACACACTATGGAAGATTCTGACATTTTTATAGCCAGAACAGTAGGTTTCCCCATTAATATCATGTTTCTATAGTGGAAAATGTCTTTACATGAGTTAGGCCATTGCACATCCAAATAAGTGCCCTTAGCGACCCACAGCCCAGAGAAAACTTGACCCCCTACCTGGTGTGCCCAAATATATTTACATATTTTTAAAACTGCTTTTCCATGTCTCACCTTCATAAATGATTGTATAAACACAGATATTGAATTTACTTAAAATACATGCGGTTACGGCCTGGTCAGGACAATTGAAACATCTGTTTCAATTGTCCCGACCAGGCCGTGACTGCGTGTATTCTGCCATAGACATATGCCATTACAGCCTGTTTTGCATGCTAAATGAAAGTCTGGGATTGTGAAGAGCACTAAATTGTCTACTGAATAAGTATGAAGTCGAACCTTTACATGAAAAACACTCTTTAATAATAAAAAAATTAAACCGCTAATGAAATTAACTTTTACCAATTAAAAAAACGTTTATTGCGAACAAAAAGCGAACAAACCGGTTCGTAAGCAGGTAAAAGTGTGGCCTGAGGGAGCCTCCGATGCTCTTCAAGACTGCTTTGACACAACAGACTGGGAAATGTTTAAGCAGGCAGCCACTTACAACAACCGGACAGACATAGAGGAGTATACAGACACTGTAACCTCTTACATCACCAAGTGCATCGATGATGTGACCCACACAAAAACATCATCACTTTCGGGCTAACTGGAAGCCATGGCTGACAGGGGATGTCCTCAGGCTGCTGAGGGCCAGAGACAAAGCCTACAGAGCTGGGGATGAAGCTGGCATGAAAACAGCGAGAGCCAACCTGTCCCGTGGCATCAAGGAAGCAAAAAAGGAATACACTCACAAGATAACCACCCACTTCAAAGACAGCAGGAACTCACAAAGCCTATGGCAGGGCATTCAGGCCCTCACGGACTACAAGCCCGCGCCACAGAGCTGTGAGAGCAACATCCCTCTGCTCAACAACCTGAACCGCTTCTTTGCTCGCTTTGAAGCACAAACAGCACCTGCCCACAGAAGACCCATCCCCCTCTACATGAGCAGCCCCTGTGCCTCTCTGCCGACAGCGTGAAGAGGACACTTGCTGCTATCAACACCGTAAAGGCAACAGGTCCAGACAACATCCCAGGTCGTGGCGCTGAAGGACTGCGCCAGGGAGCTTAAGGATGTCTTCACAGACATCTTTAACACTTCCTGAAGCAAGCCATCGTCCCATCATGTTTCAAAGCTGCCACCATCATACCTGTGCCGAAGAAAACTGCTCCATCCTGCTTCAATGACTACCGCCCTGTGGCACTGACACCCATCATCATGAAGTGCTTTGAGCGGCTTGTCATGTCACATATCAAAGCCATTCTCCCCCACCCTGGACCCCTTCCAGTTTGCATACCGAGCCAAGCGGTCTACAGAGGATGCAATCTGCTCTGCCCTCCACCCAGCCCTCACCCACCTGGAAAAAAAAGACTCATATGTGAGATTGCTGTTTATAGACTTCAGTTCTGCATTCAACACCATAATACCACAACAACTCATCTGCAAACTTCGACAAACTGGGACTCAGTACCTACCTCTGCAACTGGCTACTGGACTTCCTCTGTCAGAGGCCCCAAGTAGATGCGTGTTGGCAACAATACCTCAAGCAGCATCACACTGAGCACAGGGGCCCCCCCTAGCTGCGCTCAGTCCGCTGCTCTTCACCCTGCTAACACATGACTGCACTAACCTACAGCAACAATCACATAGTGAAATTTGCTGGCGACACAACTCTGGTGGGTCTCATCACCAAGGGCGACGAGACTCAATACAGGTTGGAGGTCGACCATCTGACCACGTGGTGCAGGGACAACAACCTCCTGCTGAGCGTCAGCAAGACCAAAGAGATTGTTGTTGACTTCCGAGAGGTCACACCCAACACCTGCCACTGACCATCGACGGTGCTGTGGTGGAGAGAGCGAGCAGCACCAAATTCCTGGGGTGCACATCAGCGAAGACCTCTCCTGGACCACCAACACTGCATCACTGGCGAAGAGAGCTCAGCGCCGCCTGTACTTCCTCGCGGAAACTCAGGCGAGCAAGTGCTCCACCAGCCATCATGACCACATTCTACCGAGGCACCATTGAGAGCATCCTCTCCAGCTGTATCGCTGTGTGGGGCGGAAGCTGCACTGAATACAACAGGAAAGCCCTGCAGCGCATAGTGAACACAGCTGGAAGGATCATTGGTGCTTCACTCCCCTCCCTGAAGGACATTTACACCACCCACCTCACCCGGCAAGCGACCAAAATTGTGAGTGATGCAAGTCACCCGCTCACAATCTGTTTGATCTACTGCCCTCTGGGAAGAGGTACAGAAGCCTGCGCTCCCGCTACCAGACTCACCAACAGCTTCATACACCAAGCTGTAAGGATGCTGAACTCTCTCCCTCCTCTCCCCCCCTCCACCCTCAGCTACATAACATCCTGGACATTGGACCCACAATGGCCGCCTGCACTACTCCACTTGCACACTTGAACACTTGCACACTTGTACACTTTACAACTTGGTGTTGTTGTCCTGAAAACACAACACTTCTGCTGCTCTTACATAACTTGCACCACGATGCCACTTTCTTCATTACTCAGGTCAAACAGAACTACCCAAGCCTCTTATTGGCCTGACTTTGCACTAGTTTTTTTATTGACTGTCTATGCACAATTTCAACAAAATTTTGCTGCTCTTATTTTTTTCATTATTATATGTGCCCTCTTATTTACTTATTTACTTACTTTTTTGTTTACTTGAATGTTATGTTTGTCTGTGGACTTAAAATTGGTAAAATATGTCTTGTCTTCACCGTGGGATAGTGAGAAACGTAATTTCGATCTCTTTGTATGTCTGGAACATGTGAAGAAATTGACAATAAAGCTGACTTTGACTTTGACTTTGACTTATTGCCTGTAACTCTGTGATAAAAGGACATAACAGGAAGGTATTTGGCTGATAGAAGGAGGTTAACATGCGCTATGTTTGACCAAAGGAAGTCTGTCTATCATCATTGCACTCGGAGAAAACTGTAATGTTTCATCAATCTAGCATTTCAATCGTCCCCGCATGTAAATATTTGACAATTATAACTTTGCCAATTTTCCTTATACTGTGTGCAGCAACAGCTGGAGGAAACAAGAATGCTGCTGGATGAGAAAACTGCCGTTATTAACAGTGTGGGTATTTAACCTGAACTCGACAACAAGCATATGACATTAGATTCCACAGATTATATTGCATGGTATATGATACTACTGCTACAAACTGGGCTTTTTCTTTCTTTATAGAAAGACATGTTGGTCAACCAACTAAAAGCTTCCTTAGAGGAGTTTGCTACCATGGAACAGGCATGTTTCATTCAATTAAAATTCCTGAAATGTCTTTACCATTGTAATTGCATTTGAATATGAACCTAATCATAACAATAACATTTTCCTCCATCGCCATGTAGACCCTGAAGAGGGCTGTGAAAGACCTGGAAGGCCAGTTGGAACTAGCACGAGTGTATGTTTCATGGTTCTCATGCTGTCTGTAATCTGCCAGATACACATGATAAGTGTAGGATTAGCAGAGACCCAACTTAGTCATGAAAAACCCAGATATCTGAGAATTGGCCTGTGATGATGTTTTAAAAATTCTGTATACTTAAGTGTGTTGTTCAATCATACTGATGGATGTAGTGCCTTTCTTGTGCATAATCAGTTAAATGCTTTGTCTGTTGATTCTCTTCCTACCATAATAAAAACTGTTTTTCTTAGAATAGATAATAAACCATACACCATTTTTCTGACAGTACTGCAGGAGGAAGTTTCCTGAATTCAAAAGGTCTGGTCTTAGCTACAACTGACAACTGTTTCTCTCTAGCAGAGGAACTGGGGTTGATGCCAGGACATCCAGTGAGTTTTCAGAACCCAGTTCTTACCTGTTCCTGTTCCATGGTCCTCAAACATGTAATTTACTCTAAAAGGATCAAAAACATTTTTTTACTGACTGAATATCCAAATTGAGATGGTGCCTAATTTTACGGACCAGCTTCCCAGAGTAATGTTATTGTGTGAACATCCTTTTCAGGAGTCTGATGATGAGGTGGAAGTAGATGAACCTGCCATGGTTGAGGAAGAAAAACCCATAACAGTTGAGGAAGAGAAAGTTTTAAAGGTTGAAAAGATTCTGCAGGTACCAGATGAACCCATAAGGTTTGAGGAAGAGATTCGGCAGGTACCACAGGCAATTATAGAGGACCAGAAAGAAGTGCACAGAGAGGTCAGCCTTGAGAATGACATAGAGGAAGTCAAGTATGAGCAGGTGGACAGGAAAGTTGGTCAAGAGATGCAAGAGGTCACCAAATCTTTGGATGAGGAAGGTGTTGAACAGGCTGAAACTGTGGAGGAAGAGCAGATAGGATTTTGTGTAGCAGAGCAGGAAGATACACCACAGCATCCAAGGTACATTTAAAGTAAAGTCACAAGGGGGCGCTGTGGCGCAGCAGGCTACAGCGCCCGTACGGGTCCGAGTGCCCATGGGGAGAGGGACACAGGTTTGAATCCGACCTGCGGTCATTTCCCGATTCCCACCCCATCTCTTTCTCCCACTTACTTCCTGTCACTCTTCACTGTCTTATCCAAATAAAGGCAAAAAAGCCGACAAAATATACTTTTAAAAAAAAAGTATACAATACAATAAAAGTCACAATACACTTTGATAATGCTTTGTCTAGGACATTGACGTAAATTTCCTCTTAACTGCCTTGTGCAGATGGCTTATATTTGAAATTGTACTCTTTCTTCCACGTCCATCAACCTTAAAGGCTTCTAAATGATTCATGTGACTCCAATATGACTCCAGCTTTCTTTGACTGTATGTCATATACAGTATACTGTATATAGAAAAGTACTTATAGTTATATGCTCAGCTGTAAATTTGAACAAAATGCACAAGTACTACTTATATTGTAACTAACTGTAATGTTGTCCCTCTCTCACCCATTCTCACTATAGTGTCCACTGGCTGGGCGAGGCGTACCACAGCTTCAGAAGAGGAGTCCTAACCGCCAGTGCATTCAGCTTGGGTGTTGTGCTGCCTCTGAGTGTCGTCAGTGCCGCTCTGCCACCCTACCACAGTGGATCTGGCTTGGGCTGCTCAGACTTTTTTTGGAGCACAGCTCGCCAAGTCCTGGGGCCTTACTGCACTGTCCAGAACATTGACATGCCACCGTCTTAAAACGAGCTTGTGGCACATTACTTAGAAAAAGGAAAACAGAAGCTGTAACAGGATATTGGCACCCACGTTTCCCCCTTAAACAAATGGTACAGGTTGCAATTGTGCATATCATAATTTCATTTCTAGTCTGTTGGGTGTTTAATTTCAATTCAAGTTTTCTTTTTTTTTTTTTTTTTTTTTTTTGGGTAATTTGAATTTTAGTTTTTCCATATTTTGATATGCTTCATACAAGTGTTCCAGTGCCTACATTTGCTATGTTGTTGCATTAGGATTAGGTAACCCTAGAGTAACATTTGAAAGAGACTAGGCTGTTCAGGCACATAATAACCATAACCAGTAACCAAGTATTTCATTGGCAGAAGTAAATGTAATAAATGAAAACTGCAGCACTACTGCCAGTATGGCTGTTTTCTCAATTCATGCACAATTGGGTACAGCATCTATTCCATATCTGGGTTCAAGTACCCACAGTGACCTGGTCTTGAAGTCCAACCTGAGTGATTTGAAATGATACTTAAAAAAAAAAAAAAAAAAAAAACGAAGGAGAGATGTATATCAGCTGCAACTATTTGGAATGCCAGAAGCTAAGTGGTGAACGTAAAGTAGCTATACTGGAATTCTAAACAGGACATTCTTTGAATGCATGAGAAGAGTAAAGAAAAATGTCACAATCTTTTTACCACCTTTGGGTGGGAGAAGACTATAACTATAAGATTGATCTACCGCACACTGTTGACGTTTACTCGATGTATGCGAAACGCGTTGTTCGCTCTGAATAAAATCGAGTAAACGACAGTGTGCGGTAGATCAATCTTATTTTTTGCTATTTAAAGTATGTTCCTGCAATCTACCTGCACCTAACCAGGCTGTGCATGGATCTTGGTTACATTTGAACTAAAATAACCATCTCAGGTATTGTATTGAACTCAAATAGTCATCAATCAGGGTAATAAGAGTCTTTAAGATTCAGACACATGATGAGGTGATACAATATATGGTCAATGTAAGCACATCTTTATAACTTTTAACCATTTATGAAATTGTTTGTAAATTGCACCTCGTGACATTACCATACATTGGTCAGAATGTTGGTATTTGTCTCTGCCGACCCATAAACCAGGGAGAAAAAGCTGACACATTGAGGATGGAATCCTGATTTCCCATCACTTTCAAATCAGGTCACTGATCTGACACTTTTTAAGAAATGGCTCCAGGAGTCAAAATATACTATTATTATTTATTAATGGTATGAATTTTAAGAATCTGTAAATTAATTGTCGCCACTCCAGTCCATTGGGTGGTGGTAATAATCATCGCTAGACTGTGAACATAACAAAGAAGCATCTGAAACGGATATGACATCAATCCAATTCCCCTGACGTCACGGGAAAATGGCTGAACAAGAATAAGGATTAAAAGGTAATGTCGTATTGCAAATGTATTTTTGTATCGCTATTCTCCTTTTTAATAGCTTGTATTTTCAGTCTTTACTGGCTAATAGCACGTATAATTGTTATGTAGGCAGTTGTTTCTGGACTTCACAACTTCGCCTTCTGCGTTTTCGGACCAGCGCTTTCGAAATAAGAGCCCTTTTTGTTTTTATCGATATTTACGCTGTCACTTGTCGGTTCACATGTATTTTGTATTGGCTAACGCAGATATTGCTTATATTTTTTGTTTCACTATTGGTAATAATAATTTGGTATAGATGATTCCATGCATTTCTCTAAAAAATGAATCAAAATAGATATGTCTTATTTTGGTTGCAGAACGCAAATTATGCTACAATGTAACTGCTCACACCCAAGTCTTATATCTGACGCGGGAACTTTTATTTCCCTTTAGTTTATTCTTGCATCTTCAAAGTGGATGCGAATCATCAGAATTCCTTTACCAATTATTTCATTTTTTTTTTAAATAGAGTCACGAGCTGCAGCATTGGCCAAATAAGGCTACGTATTTAGATAATACATTGAAATATTTAAGTTTGATTAATATAAATGCCCGAGGATAAATTACAAACCAAAGTATGTTTACTAGTCGTTTGTTTTGTTCATCTCTCCAGATTGATGATGACAACACTTGTTCATGCCGAGCTCCTGCTGGAGCAGCTTAAAAAGCAAAGAGAACGGGGATTTCTTTGCGACTGTACCATTGTTATTGGTCCGTCGCGGTATCAAGCTCACCGGAATGTACTTGCAGCCTTCAGTGAGTTCTTCGCATCTCGAAGTGCGCTTGAAGGAGAAGGCGTCACAACTATAACGTTAGACCCAGAATGGGTGACCGAGGCAACGTTTCAGAGACTTTTGACCTTTGTTTACACTGGAAATCTAAATATTGACAGGTAAAATGTCTATTTTTTTAATCAATGAGACATGACTTATTATATTCAAATTGATGTACATAATCAGTGAACAACAACATTGTATCAGTTAGTTTTCTAAAATCTAATTATATATTTTTTTTTCAGAAATGTTAAAAATATATCTCATAACCCATGGTGTACTAATCATACTAATGACCTTTGATCGAGTTTACATTCTCGATAAGTAGGCCTAGATCCTGTAGGTTGTGTACCATTTACTAATTTCCTGTTCGCTTGAGCTTGGGTTCTTGTTCAGCTAGCCTCTAACATTAATGCTAGCATTCTAGGTGTTACTGATAATAGAAGTCATTTGCCTAGTAATTCTCTCAAATGTCACTTGAAGGAAATTGCTCCTTTTCACCCATAACTTTTAAGGATTTTTGTTCACTGATCATGTAAGTCAGTCAGTCTAATTTCACATAGAAATTTCTCTAACAGTTAATGTTCAATATTAAGGTAATCCAGCATCCTGATATGTGTATAACCTGTGCTAGCTAATGTGAAACGTTTAACGTGAAAAATTCATTTAGTAACTGTTCATCAAAAGTGCACATAATGTGTTTCGTGCACATAGCAACACTGTTGAAATGATAGTTACTAACCCAGATTAGTAGCTGTGTAGGCTAAATAAGTTAATTACATTTTTATTGGTGTATTTTCTTGACTTAGCTAACGTTGTTGGTAGCTAATCTCAAGGCCATTTCTCCAAAGTAAGAATGTTATGATATACTTTTTTTTCTTTGTTGAAGATGTGTTACTGGCAACTACAATTTGAATTAAAATATAGTTTGTGTAAGTTTGTTAACCTGCCTAGTAAATAACAACATTACTAAATGTAATAGCTTTGGCAAAACAGTCTCTGGCAGATGGCCCCTCGGACATTCACATTGGTGTTGATGACGTTTTGTTTTTCTCCTTGCCTTTAGCAATGATGATATTTCAGACATACGGAAAGCAGCTGCTTTCTTGGGAATGCAAGAAGTGCTGAACCAGTGTGATCGACTCTGCCAGAATGACGAGAAACCTAGTTTAGAGGCTATCATTCAGGCCTGCAATGCGGTGGCAGCGGCAGAGGCGGCAGCAGAAGCCGCAGCAGAAGCTATTGCAGAGTGTTCTGCTCCCAGCCCAGAGCCAGTTGACATGCTTCCACCTTTAGCTGAAGTGGAGGAGAGTGAAGAACAGGAGAGCACAGAGCAGAGTGAGTCCCAGGAAAAGCAGTCACCCACTCCAGCCACAAGCGAATCATCCCCACCCAAAGAGCAGGCAGCATCAACGGGCAAGAGGGGTAGGAAGCCAAAACCCAAACCCAGCGTTGAGACCCCTGCAGTAGAGGAGAGCAGTTCCCCCAAAGGGACGGGACGAGGCAGAGGGCGACCGAGTGGACGGGGAAGAGGTAGAGCGGTGGGTAGAGGAAGAGGAAGAGGGCGTCCTCCAAAGAAAGTGACGGTAGAACCAGCGAGTGAAGTACCTGAGAAGGTGACGGCAGAACCAGTGAATGAAATGCCTGAGAAGGTGACGGCAGAACCAGTGAATGAAATGCCTGAGAAGGTGACTGCAGAACCAGCGAAAGTGACATGCCTGTAGAGGCTATCATTCAGGCCTGCAATCTGCGGTGGCAGCGTGCAGAGGCAGACAGCAGAAGCCAAAGCAGAAGCTATTGCAGAGTGTTCTGCTCCCAGCCCAGAGCCAGTTGACATGCTTCCACCTTTAGCTGAAGTGGAGGAGAGTGAAGAACAGGAGAGCACAGGCAGAGTGAGTCCCAGGAAAGAAGTCACCCACTCCAGCCTGGCTTAATCATCCCCACCCCAAAGAGCAGGCAGCATCAACGGGCAAGAGGGGTAGGGAAGCCAAAAAAAAAACCCAAAACGTTGAGACCCTGCAGTAGAGGAGAGGCAGTTCCCAAAGGGACGGGGACGCAGGCAGAGGGCGACCGAGTGGACGGGGAAGAGGTAGAGCGGTGGGTAGAGGAAGAGGAAGAGGGCGTCCTCCAAAGAAAGTGACGGTAGAACCAGCGAGTGAAGTACCTGAGAAGGTGACGGCAGAACCAGTGAATGAAATGCCTGAGAAGGTGACGGCAGAACCAGTGAATGAAATGCCTGAGAAGGTGACTGCAGAACCAGCGAGTGACATGCCTGCAGTTGAAGCTGAACCGAGCAACGAAATGCCTGTTGATGAACAACAAACTGAGCAACAAGGGGAACCCACCAGCAGCATGGACGACTGTGAATTCACACCTGATGGAGAGGATGATGACCCCCTGAACCCTGCCAAGATAAGGAAGAGCAACCGCAAGAGGGTCCCCAGCAAAAAGCTGAAGGAGAGCTCTGACTATGCCGCTGTGATGAAGGTGGAGGTCGGAGAGTGTGAAGAGGAAGAGGCGCAGGGAGATGAGGAGATGGTGGAGATGATGGAGATGGTGGGTGAGGACACCCTCTTAGGAGCCGGCAGTCGGCAGCTGGGCAAGAGCCGGCCCATCTGCAGCTCGTGTGGCAAGGTCTTCTCGGAGTTGAGCAGCCTGCGCAGGCACATGCGCATCCACAAGGGCCTGAAGCCCTATGAGTGTCAGCTGTGTAACCGCACGTTCAGACAAGGGAACCAGCTGAAGACACACTTGCGCATTCACACAGGTGAGATACTTTTGACACGTCGCCTAGTCTATTCTAATCTATTTGGGGATTATAGAATATTGGCCAAAATACTTCTAAACCTGGGGCTCAGTGATCCAGTGAGTGATTTGTAATGCTAATATATAATATTTGTTGTCAAAAAACACAAGTGAAACATTTCTTTTTCTTGCTTGTAGGAGAGAAGCCATTCAAGTGTGATAAATGTGACAAGTCATTTGCTCAGAAGTGCCAGTTGGTCTTCCACTGCCGCATGCACCACGGGGAGGAAAAGCCTTACCAGTGCAACGACTGTGGTCTACAGTTTGCAACATCCAGCAACCTCAAAATTCACTGCAGGTGACCTTCTTATTTCAGATCAAAAATATTTTCCTTGAATAGCAATAACCCCAGTTTGTCTGTGTTCACATTTAGCACATTTTTTGATGCTGTTTTACATTATAATCTTATGGAGTTTTATGGTCTCATTCAATATGCACAAGTATTTATTTATGTCAAACTATTCCTGGTCTTACAGTTTTCTCAACATCTTTTGTCTTCAGGAAGCACAGTGGTGAGAAACCATACAACTGTGAGTTGTGTGGAAAGTGCTTTGCCCAGGCCAGCACACTGACCTATCACATGCGGCGGCACACGGGTGAAAAGCCGTATGTCTGTGACACATGCGGTCGGGCTTTTGCTGTCTCCAGCTCCCTCATAACCCATTCGCGGAAACATGCAAAGGAGAAGCTTAAAAAAGCAGAGGAGGAAGCTACATCCAGTAAGGAACATTGATTTTATTTCATCTGAAGCAACACAAAGATTAAGCAAAAAAGATAAACCATTCATCCACAGCATATGATTATCAGTATATAATGACAGACCATCAGTGACTGTGCGCTTCATTGCTCTGTAAGTGTTATGTTCAGTAATGTGTACATAATGTTGAGAGTGGGTGGCTTGTATAGGTCATCTAACATCATGCTGACTGCTATTCAGCTTGAGTGCAACAGTTGTTTCTCTTACTCAAATTGTGCAAATTGTGTTAGATGGTACCTCACTTCCTTACTATTATTTAATTTATCATGTGACCAACAGACGCTCCGTACTTGTGCTTGGTGTGTGGCAAGAGATTCTTTACTACTGGAGAACTGAGGAAACACATGGACAGTCATGGTAAAAACTGCATTTTTAGTACATTAGTTCATTACCAAAGATGGTTCTAGCAGCTTGGTTGATTTAATGCAACATTTTCAAATATTATATGAATCATTTCCTTCTTTCATGATATCCATGTTGCTTAGGATGTTTTTAGACAAACTCCATAATTCAACTCTTAACATGTTAGATGTGTTTGCCCCTACCAGTCCTTTGGGTAAAATGGTCCTGTTTTTAATCATTTTGGAGCTTCTGGGGGTTGTCTTGAATTTACATCAGTTTTATGTCTACCTCACAGTGTTTTCTTCTTTCTACCGTAGGTTATAAACGAGTGAGATGTGATCTCTGTGGACAAATGTTTGCTGACCCAAGTGGCTTGAAGAGACACAAAGAGAAGAAACACGGTGGTAAGATGGTCTTATTACATTGGCATCTGGCTCTTCCAGATTGTTTACAGTATGATAATATCTAAAGGTCAATGACATTAAAATGTCAAACTAAAAAGGTCAACAATATGTCGTTGCATTTTTACTCTTGCTGTAGAGTAAATGAAAACAGTAATAGAGAGAAACCCTGATCTACCCAAGTATAGTATTTCAAAAAGCATGTTCAAAACTTTCTATGTATTGTACCTACATATAAACTGACTTCTTGGCCAAACATACACATGTACACTGAGAACCATTTTAGTGCTCCTTGAAGTCAAAGCTAAATGTCTTCCCTACAGCTGCAGTTGAAATTGAAGAGACCCTGACCACTGCAGCCGTTCCTCTCAACATCCCCATTGACCACCAAGGGCTGATTGCTCGCATGTGTGCATCTCCGCTCAACCCCACTGGAGTTACATTTGAGCAGCTGGAAATCCCAGCGGACACTGCCGCATCCATGGAAACAACGCAGATCGTCATCGTCCACACAATTGAGGCAGAGTAAACGGGACTTAGAGCCACTACTTGTGAAGAGCATAATTTAATTACAGTGTTGGAAGTAGTTTGGTGCCAATGCCTTGGCATTAAATGCAGAATAATGGCATTTCTGTCCAGAATTTGAATTATTGAATTGCAACCTCATACATGTTTTTAATTGTTTAGCTTTGGCATTTATGTTAATGGATTGTGTGTGTATTTTATTTTGTAAGGAAGAACATTTGTGAATTTCTGTGGTCATACAAAAGACTACCCCATATCTTCCATTTAGTCAATTCTGAATGGATGGGATGCATGGAGTGTGTTTAACATATTTAACACATAATTAAATATGTTAATTTAACATATCATTAAAATTCACACTTTTTGACAATGCTTCAGGGTTAGAAGTTAAGGGTTGGTCATTGTTTTGGTTGAAACAAATTTGTACACAGTCAGTCATAGCTCCCTCCCATCAGCTGTGGTTGGCCAGTCAATCAACATTCCTCATTTGTGTAAAAGTAACAAATGCAGCAGTAATAAAGGCAACCATAAATGCTCAGCATTGCCGATCACATTATATAAGGAAAAACATACCACAATGACAAAACTTATCCTTTATTCCATACTCCTCCTCAAGCTGCCTGGTATTTATAAAGAAAACGAAGTGCCCTTTGTAAAAACATCTCGAGGCAAGATATAAATAGTGGCACAAGATGACTTGTGATTTGGTTTCTGAAAATGTGTTGTAAGATAATTATCCCGCTTCAAACACATTAAATCAGACCAATTTTATCTAACATATATGATAGGTAATAGAAATGATAAAAGACGTGTGATGAAAATTCAAAGGCAGGCCCATGCGTGATGTCAGATACTTTATAGAGGAGGGCGCATGTGTCGTTGCTATAGGAACGTGGTCAAAGCTTTTTGCCACACTGAATATTGTAAGAGCCCACTGAGTTTGTCGTATTACCATGCGAGATGTTGGAAGACCTTTATTACAAGATTTGTGCAGAGGTGCAAGTGCCCATCAATGTATATGTCATGCAAGTACTTGAAGACGCAGGCAAAAACACAGGGTAGGTAAAATTACCTAGCTTCTAACCACGAATACTTTAGTTTAACGGCCATCTCTGGTATCACTCAAGTTGTCTGAGCCTGACGTTACCATAAAGCATGCTAACGTTCAAAAATACCAATATATCAAAGTTGAAGTCGCTCATTACAGACTATTCCTCCTAAATGTTCACGTTATGGCACATTGTAGTGACGCCGTGATCAAATTAACCGGAAACGATCGGCTGAAAGAGGTGAAGAGACTAAATGACAACGACTTGCTTGCAGTTTCAAAAATTCTGAATGATAATGAATCAGTAAAAGGTAGGTCAACGTTAACTCAATAAGCTATATGGGTCTCTATCCTGGCAAAGCTTGCACAAGGTCTATTTTGTCATATTTCCACTATTATCTCTTACTGAATGAGCCTGTCTTTATAGTTTTAGCCCATATTCAGGTTAAGAGAGACAGCTGTTTAGTCCAACCCTAGGCCTCCTATTCAACATTAATATTAGACCACCCACTGTTTTGGTTTTCAGATTACCCAATATCAAGCCTTTAGAATGCATGCATTTTTTGTGCTATCTTGACTATTTGCCAGATCATCACAGTAAGTTGTGTATCTGAACAAATTATATAATTATTTGAGATCAGCTCTAAACTTTAAAGCCATCCCTGAGCAAAGGCCCTCAAAATGTTTCCGTTCACTACCACTTGGTGGGGTGCAACGCTCACTAGCTTATATTTTTCTTCAAGGTATAGCCTACACAGAGAAGCTTTACGGCATATTTCTTCATGCTGGCAACTTGGATCTGGTAGCTTTGGGATTGAAAATGAACTGAAATGAATTAAAAAAAAAATAGTTTTCAGTTACAGCCTACCAGTTCCACCAGAATATGTGCATGTTGAATTATTTTCTTCAAACCTTGTACATTTAATCACAATGAGGGCCAGACGAACTGATTGGGTGTTCAAGGTCGTTGGTCATAGTCAAAGGTTATGGGTTAATGCATGGCCCTTCACTTTTTTTTTATTTCAAATAGGAAATGTACTTAACCCTTTGGGCACTGGGGCCAGACTCAGTCACTGATATGTTCTGATATATTTTTTAAAATGTAACCACTTTAAACAGTGGTTTCAAAATCTCAAAGCCACTAGATCCAAGTGGCTATCATACAGAAATATACACCAGAGATACATAGCTTTCAGAAAAATATAGTGAGCATTTGCCTGCACCGTCCAATTGGTGGTCGCAAACCGCTGTAGTTAATGTTACAGTTACACTGGCTGGCTTTAATCAACTGAATATCACCATAGTCACATGAGAAACAGTGAGTCAAAACTCTAATTTGTGAGACAATGTTGGGTATGTAATTCATCCACTGGATCGGTTGGCCTTCTTTGTTGTCTTAGGTTGTAAAGAAATGTATTTGTAATTTACTAAACAAAACATCTTTTTTTAGGGTTAGATTTAAGATACAATGACATCACAGACCAAGGAGCAAGACACTTAGCAGGACTTCTTCAGGTGAGGTATTGAACTCCATTAAATACAGAGGAATTAATCAGATCCTCATAATGTACTGTATGATAATGATAATATGTTGGCCATATCAAGCTGGTAAAGTTCACATCATCATTCTTTGTGGGTGCACATTGTGGTATGCTAGTAAAACACTGATTGAATAATATTTTCTAAATAGTTGTAGATTAGTTGTAGGATACTTTATTTCACAGGAGTCTGTTATGATGGACATATCCATGTATAAAGAAGATTAAATTTTTAGAATACTTTCTAATCAGGAATAAAATGGTCATTTGCAAGGTCATGCAACTGCAAGTTATTCATATTGATGTTGTGTTGCCTTTTTAAACTGTAATTGGAGAGTAAATGTTTTTTGTTTCTTTGTTTGTTTAACAGGACAATGTGGCCATTCAGTCCTTGAATCTCATGTGTAACAATATTGAGGCTGAGGGTGCAGAACACATTGCAAAAAGTCTTCATGTAGGTAAAGTTTGGCCGTATACTGGGTTATTGAATTGAACCGTATACTGCTCTTTTCTGTCTTGTGTCATTAATTGAACTTTCTATTTTTTCACCAGTTAAACAAAACATTGAAGTCCCTAAGATTGACGGGTAATAAAATTGGAAACAAAGGAGCCATGCACTTCGCCAGCATGCTGCAAATAAATAACAACCTGGAAGAGCTGGACTGCTCTGACTGTGATTTGGTATTGATACAACACCATGTCAGCGCTTACTGTTCCTAGTCAAAACTCTGTATTAACAAACCTTTGTACCATGTAATTCTCTCTCCTCAGGATACTCAAAGCCTGATAGCTTTTTCCATCGTCCTGAACAGTAATAAACACATTCGTGTCATCAACTTGAGTCGGCCATTGCTCTATAGCCATCAGGTAACACTGAATGGTGGAAAAAAAATGTGGTTAAACACTATCTTCATTTTGTCTAAGCATGGCTTGTCTTTCTTTTTTCAGGAGGAGACTACTATTCACATGGCTCGTATGCTAGTAGTGAATCAGACTTTGCGTGAGCTGCACCTTGGGAAGCATGAAATGACAGACACTGGTGTAGAGAGGCTGTGTGAGGCCCTGCACAGCAACAAGAGCCTTCGCTACCTGGACCTCCGCTGGTATACCACATACACTTACTCTTACTTTATCCCTGCCTTTCCTCTGTCATCACACAGTAATGTCCTCTGTATAAGACACATTATGAAAAAACCACATGAGAGTGTATTATGCCATCCAAAAAAATAGATTGACCGCACCTGTGTATTAACTGCAGTTAACATTACAGTACTATCATATCACAAAATACTACATTTCAAGTAGTAACCAGTGTAAAGCTATCCTTCATGTATGAGATCACTCAGTTGTGGGCTGAGCACCCACAAGGGCCCCAATAGCCAGTCAGTTTATGCTTTAATCCAAGAGAAGAATGTAGAAAATAAATGCATGGCTGAAGAAATTTAGCAAAGTCATTGTATAAAATAGACAGGAAATGAGTATTACATATCTGTTAATGTAGCAACAAGATCACAAGGGATGGTGCCAAGTTCCTTGCTGAGGTCTTAAAACAGGGCTCTCCCCTGGAGATACTCGACCTGTCTGCCAATCGCATTGAGGATGATGGAGCCATCCACCTGAGTGAGGCCATTGTGCTGCCCCGGTGCAAACTCAAAGCGTAAGTGACACATTTCTGAGCAGAGATTGACTACAATTGCCGTCCAGTTGTATAAAATAGTTTCTTAGTTGTTCTTATATTGTTATAGAAATCAGATCTCCCATAAGCACATCTTATGCTATGTACTGTATGAGTATGGCCCCTGTTTCATTGACTGTTCCTACAGATTGTCCATCCCTTACAACAACATTGGTACTCTGGGTTTAGTTACTATTACAGAGGTCATGAAGATCAGCAGCTCTCTATCTCATATTTACATCTGGGGCAACAAGCTGGAGGAGTCTGTGTGTGTGGTGAGATGCACCTTTCTAATCGCTTTAGATTATAAGCAATATATCTCTATCCTGTTGGATGAAATAGGCATCCGGAGGAACAGTCTAGTAATATGTTGTTGCATAGTTCTGTGGAACTGAGACAAAAGTTGTAAGTACAAGAAGAGATGCTGTACACGGGGTCTCCAATAGATGGTGTAACATCACCCCCTACTGTCTGTCTCTTCCTCTGCATGTACACAGGCATTCACCAAACTCATGAGGAGTGGCAGGTTGCTGGAGATGCACACTGACGTCTCGCCCTATATGGTGGATGGCCACGTGTGTTTAGCAGAGTTATTTCATGGTCTGCACAGGCATTTCTACTGGACTCCCAGCTACGGTGAGGATGAAGACATTGCCAGCAATTCAGCACTGGCCCTGTCTGCTAATTCAGATGATTTGCTAATTCTTCCGGCCCCACTGGACTGACACTTTTGGCCACTCTTGCTTACTCTGGCCCCTCTTCTGCTTATGATCACTGATAGTAACTGGACAAAATGAGATCAGCAATAGGCTAATTATAATAACAAATTTTGACCCCCAATAAAATATTTATATGAACACAAAGAAGTGGTTGTCATGAACATTTTCTTCACTGGCTGTGGATGTACCTTAGTAAATCTGTAATGTTATGTAATGTACAAATGTAAGCTGATGATCTGGCCTTTCTTTCTCCTAGTTGTGTTGGCTTTCAGCAGCTACTGAATATATGTTGGGGTGAAATATGATGTGCAATACAATGCTAAAATTAGTATTGTCTTGATGGACAAAAGGGGATAACAATATTTGTTTTCCAGACTTTTGTTGGATGTCTGTAATAAAACAAAATCATATATCACTACATCATATATCAGATCTCTGATTATGATACAAATAATAAATAATCAGTGTTTCATATTATAATGAACGAGTCGGCACATTTCAGGTGTTTTTGATAAGTTTGATGTACACATTTATTTGTTGACTGAATGACTTCCAGAACAACATTGTTATTCTGCTGTCAAATTCTAGGTTTAATGGCGATACGATACCGGTCACTTTGTGGAAACACTGGTGTAAATGTCTTGTAAAAGAAGTGCAAATGTTTTTATATTATATGTCATCATGCCTCTGTTGTCTGTGTTTTCTGAATGGAACCTGAGTCCAGCAATAAAGGTCATGACTATAATGATGTAGTTGCATCCTAGGCCATAGCAATATGTCCCTGTTTTTTGAATAGCTTATTTATAGAAGCGATAATGCATTTAACAGCCTTAGTTGTTTTCTGATGGTTGTTTCCAATTGTAGTAAAACATATTATTCAATGTGCTTGTACATGTATGGCAAGTCTGGAATATTATTATGAAATAGCAAATTGCTGTTTTCCAGAACTGGAAGTTAATTATTAAAATCTCAACACAAATACACATTTGTTCAACAAAACAGTCTAAAATAAATCAGAATAGTTTGGAAAGGTCTTGAATTTTACAATTAGAACTTACTGTCTGTATCGTGATGATGGAGATGCCTTATGACGTTACAAAGTTGCGTGTTGAGTCATTGTTAGCTGCACTGCTTTGTGCATCTGTGCAACTAATTAATATGGATTCGAATGAATTCCAACATCATTCAATGATGGAAGGGATGTGGTTGGGATGAGATGAACTAACCCAACAATTCGTATTTTAAGTGCTTTATGCTTGGCCTAGTTTCTGGTTTCCGTGAGCAACTTTAGGCCTACTGAGAGGCCTAAGGAGAACGATGGTGGCGGTGCGATTCTGCGATGACGTGACTTACAGACAGAAGGACAAGACACTGGATTTGAAAGTTATGGGACTCTCGAAGCGCTGTAAAGGAAAAGTGATGTTTGTGGACTGCTCATTCTGTTCTCTCACTGCCCTCCCAGTTCACCTTTTACATCTGGAATATCTGGAGGAGTTACATATGGAGGGGAACTTCATCTGTTCACTACCTTCCGAGATCAGCCAACTGAAAAATCTGCGTGTTCTTTACTTGCACGAAAATCTTCTGAGTTGCGTTTGCGGGGATCTTGGTAGGTTGTCGCAAAATCTGCGTTCCTTGGATCTGAGTCACAATCCGTTCAAATGCCCTGAACAAATGCAGGATGTGCTCCATCGCTTGCATGGTTTGCGTGAGCTCAGATTGTACAGACTGGATCTTAAAGAGCTCCATGATTTAATCTGCAAAAATCTCTTTAGACTGGAAATTCTGGGTTTGTCAGATAATTCTCTTACTGCTCTCCCTTCAGAGATCACCAACCTTCTATTCCTAAGAGAAATATATTTGAATAACAATTTGTTCCAGTTTTTTCCAGCAGGGCTGGGTAAACTGCCCCATTTGGAAATCATTGATGTTGGACGGAATCAAATTGTTACAGTCTCGGATTATGATTGTGGATCTTCTTGGAAGAAACTCTTTGTATCATTTAACCGACTGTCTTCATTCCCTCGATCTCTTTGCAAGTTTGGCCGCCTCACTGTCTTGGATGTTTCGAGTAACTCCCTCACCAGGCTGCCACACTGTTTCAGGGCCCTTAGAGGTCTGGTAGACCTGGCACTTTCAAACAACATGCTTAGGACATTTCCTGCTCAGATTTGCATGCTCAATTCTTTGCATGTCCTTTATTTGAAGAACACAGGCCTAAAGGAACTGCATCCTAATGTTGTAAATCTTCAGAATTTATGTGTGCTAGACCTGAGTCAGAACAGTTTAACGGACTTCCCCATGGAGATCCTTTCGTTTGTCCACCTGGAAGATTTGAGCTTAGATGACAACCAACTGAGAGCGGTACTGTCTGTAGGCCTACCCTTATGTTCATCAATACCTAAAGAATAGCCAGATTGAAATGATAGAATTATGGATGGTTCTTGGTTGCATTTGGCACATATCCAAATCTAACCAACCAACTTTATTTGTGCATGGCAGATATTATATAGCACATATAGTATCAGATTTTCATACTTTAAAATAATTCAAATCAATCTCAATTTACTTCCAAACCCCTGTATGGAATTCACTTTCCACGATTCTTTTGTAATTGGTTTTCTATTGAAATTGTTGCATTATTTTCATTCTGGGTCTACAGATTCCTGCAGGCATACAGTCATTATCTAAGATCAAAAATCTTGGTCTGTCTGGAAACCAATTCTCGACTTTCCCTACTGCTGTATGTGAGCTGCTGTTGCTGGAGAAGCTTTATCTTGGCCAGGATCAAGGCATGAAGCTCCACTCTCTTCCACAGACCATTACTCAGCTCACAGTAAGAATGCAGTTTTACAGTGTGGGCCTATTTCATAAAATATATACATTTCTACATTCACCTTATAGGCCTATAATCTATATGTAAATAGATACATCAATATTAATATATAGATACAGTATTAAACTATGTTATGGACATTTTCCCAGAAACTCAAAGAACTCTACCTAGACAACAATAACTTGGTGGGCCTGCCTAACAGTATTGGCAAGATGCAAAGATTACAGGTTTTGGACCTTCATAACAACAAACTCAAAGCACTGCCAAAAACAATTGGTTGCTTAACTGGTAATATGTGCGTGTGTCTGTCTGTGTGTGTGTGTCTGTGTTTGTCTGTTAAATCTAACTTATCATAAAGTTATAACATTATCCTGGCTGCTTTTACACCATGCAAATGATCCCTCCCTTCTTAAATTGATAATTAGTTAGAAATGAAAGTGTTTAAAATAAAAAAATAATTTTATTTTGTGTATTTAATAACTGTAATCATATTAGTATTATATAATCCATATGAAATCCATGAATGAAATCATATTTTATTTCATTTTCAGGTTTGAAGAAGCTTTACCTTCAGACTAATAACCTGAGCAGCCTCCCAGTAGATTTTTCCAATCTTCGAAACCTTGGCATTCTCACGCTAACTGAAAACCCCATGACTGCCCCACCACTGGAAGTCTGTGAACAGGGTGCTGAAGCAGTAGTTCGGTATCTCAAAGAGAAAATCTGTAGAGGCGCTAACTGTTTAAAGGTATGACGCCCACCATACACCCTACATGTTCTCTAATGTTGCCATGGAAATCAACTAAATATCTGCATTATGTCTGCTCGTGAGAAAGCTATGGCTAAATATAGATACAGGCTATTAAAGTCAAAGCAACATTGCATCGTAAATCTAATGTAAATCTTTACCTTACTTCAGATTCAAGCTTGGTGGCGGGGGACAATGGTACGTAAGAAGTTGGGGCCTTTTAAGGAACCAGGAACAACAAAAAGTGGTAAAGACTCCAAAGACAAAGACAAGGACAAGACACACAAAGGAAAAGATAAGAGGACACCAAACAAGAAAAATGCATGAACTCATTTTTACCAAATAAATGCCTTTATGTAAATCTATCTAATTTTGATTAGGACATCATTGCCATGGTGGAAATAGCAATAGGCTACAGCAATGTTAATCGATCATCTATTTCATTGAACTTGGAGCTATTCTTTGCTTACTGTTTTCAGTTACAATTTGGTGTACCATTCAGTAATTCAATTTTGGAACAATTCTTGTTTTGTTTTGTCATGGCGCTTTATAGAATCACATCTTCTTTCTACCTCCACAGTTGATCTGACTAGGTTGGTGGTAAGCTCTGTTTGTCACATTCCACTGTGAGTTTCCTCTTGTTCATGACATTATCCAGTTTGTCCCTCTCCTCTTGCTGTAGGACCCAGTGCTGCAGGGCCACGTGCATGAGAGAGGGCAGCTTGGGCAGGGCCTCCAGCAGGCCAGCCAGCCACGGGGACGCTGCTGCGGACGATGCCGGCCTCCGGCTGACGTCCAGCTCTTCCAAGGCCTTCAGGCCTCCAGCCTCGTCAAACAACGCCGCCCAGCCGGCATCGCCCACCGTCCCATTGTATGACAGGTCGAGCTGCTTCACCTGGGAGAGCACCCCCTGCTTGGAGGCAGACGCTGTGCAACAGAGACACCCAAAGTTCAAAGACCCAGACGAGGCAGTGGCAGTGCAGCTGCGTGGGGCTATTTTTTTGCGGATGAAAGCCTTACCTAAGTGAAGCACATCCTCTGTGGTTAGATCACAGCTGCTCAGTCGCAGCTCCTGCAGCTTGCATGTGCTCAGCAGGCCTCCCAGCAGCAGCCCCAGATTTCCTCCCACGCTCTTATTCCACGACACGTTCAGCCGCTCCAGCTGCGAAAGCGACGGCACGGCCGAGCCTTTGAGGGAACAAGGAAGTGGAGACTGGTGGGTGGCAACGTCTGTTTCCACTTGGTCAGAGATTTTTTTAAGCAGTGGGGGGCTATATGTGGGCACATTTCCTCACAATGATATTCATATATATATATATATCATTGTGTCAGGTTGTGGATTCATTACCTAGTGCTTGATATGAGTCTGTGCTCAGGCCACAGTTGTTCAGAAGAAGTTTGCGCATCTTGGGAAGTGGAAGTGCAGTAAGGAGAGACTGCAGAGCATCTCCAATCTTTTTATTTGATGACACATCCAGCTCTGTAAGAGCACTGAGGGAGGGTATTACCTGGACTAGAGAAATGTATACACACAAATGCACACAGAAGCTGGAATAATGACACACACACACACACACACACACACACAATAGGGGATGGTATGACCTGGACTAGAGAAATGTATGTAAATGCACACATAAGCTGGGATAATGACACACACACACACACACACACACACATATATATACACATGCATACATTCATTGTTACACATACTTACCCAAGGCCATTACATCCTCTTCTGACAAGCTACACAAATGGATACCCAAGCAGGACAAGTGAGTCATCTGTGCCAGGTTCTTGGTCATCTTGGCAAGTCCTCCACTGGCCCCTTTGTTGGCAGAAAGGTCTAGGCGCTCCAGGGTCGGAAAGAACTGGAGTGCTTCACCTATAAATATTAAAGAAGAGTTAAAAATGAATCATCAGTTATGTTATTCAAAGTGTGCTCATGCTTTAATAAACATTATAATTGCTGTTTTGTTATTCTATTTTTACTTCACTAAGTACAAAACTGCATGCAAACGACATAATTACTTTACGGATTCACTGCCTCCCACAACAATAATTTAATGGGTGCATAATAAAAGCCATCTTGCTCAAAAGATTAGAGGCGTTCAGACAAGAATAAATGGTCAAGAATAAAAGCTTTTCTTTAATTTTATAGTTTTTTAGGTAGGCACATTTCAAGGGGCTTCAGAAAGCATGGCAGCTATGGAATTAAAATGTAATCAGTCTTGCCAATAATTGCAATATAAGAGATGACATTTCTTTCGAATTGTGCGACAGCTGATTGTCGACAAAAATAGTACTTAAACAATACACATTATATACAAACAATGCTACATTATAGCATTAGCATTGCTATTTTCTAGTAATATCCTCAAATTAATGTTAATGGTACATGGTCAAGCGTGTGTGTGTGTGTGTGTGTGTGTCCGTGTGCACGTGTGTCTCTCTCTGTGTTGTGTATGTGTGTGTGTGTGTTACCGAGGATGCAGAGGCCATCCTGCTCAAGGCCACACATATGTAGCATTAGTGTCTTCAGTCCATGAGTTGCATTCAAACAAGAGAACAGTTCTTTCATTCCTCCAGTTGTGATCCTATTGCATGAAATATCTAAGTCCTCTAGACTTGACATCAAGGGAAGGGCCTGGCCTGAAAAATGATAACAATAGTAACACCAGCGGTATAGTTAGTATTGACATTAAAATTATATATACAGTCTATATAAAAGTGTAATTGCTGTTGAGTAAAATGTTTACACATAAGTGCCATTCCATCTATTTCTATTAATTCTTTATGCAAAATCTCTATATATTTTTAGCATGGGGAATGACTTGTATAAGTAGAAATTACATCACTCTAGCATGGTGAGTGTTCGTCATGGAGTACTGTCATTTCCAAACTATTTAGCCGAGGTTTATATGTAGATTTTGCTAAATTTCTTCAGCTATGAGGTTAATACACAGGGGCAGTTATTATGGTATTGATATAGTTTTTTTTTTTTTATATAATTATTTTTTATTGTTTGAAGTTATTAGGGTCAGCACATTACAACTGAAGATACCATTCAAACTAAATACTTGCAGAGGGAAAATAACAGCAGTTTTTAAATTACATTTCTCTCTAAACACGTTTAATAAAAGGAAAAAAAAAGAGAACTCCAAAAGTTGATTTCCCTCCAATATTTCATGCTTCCCTCATAACACCAACCCCAAAACCTCCCACTCCTCCCTCATTCTAACAACCTCCCAGTCCCACCCCCTCCCTGCACCCATTCCCCAGCTTTCACACACATTCTCACACCTTTCACACACAGTCACACACGCACACAAAAAAAAGGGTTCAGGTATAACTAATGTAGGAAGTTATACATATTATTTACAATGCCAGAAGGAATGCATAAGTGAATCCTCATGTTGGTTACATTTTATACACCTATCAGATAATCTAACATCAAATTTATGAATTTTATTTCTACTGTAGTATATTCTCGTCATTAACTTAAACTGAATTAGACGTAAACTCTCATTACAGGTAAGCCTAACTGTGAGGTCCAAGCATTCCTTCCATCTTTCTTTTGCCTAATCTGTTGTCCACTGGTTATATATATTTTTCAGTAATTCATCGCTGTCTTCAGCTTTAATCAAATTTTTATACATGTATCCGGTCAGACTCTTTTTTTCATTTCTGTTAAATATTTTCATAATATCTGAGGAACTTGTGTTCTCTAGATCAAGTTTATTAATCCAATTTTTTATTTGTATATACCTAAACGCTTCAGTGTCTTTTAACTTATATTTAGCTTTCAACTCCTGAAATGGCAGGACTGAATTGCATCTTATAATGTCTGATATTTTCCTAATTCCAGCTTTTATCCAAGTATCCCAATGCAATTGTGATTTCTGAATGTTAATTGAAGGGTTATTCCAAATCTGTATATTCCACGGGAGCCCTAAACATTGGCCAAGATGTTTTTTTTAGAATTTCTCCAAGCATTTAACATGCTATTAATAACAAAGTTTGTAGACTTAACTTTATCCCTTGAAAAGAGAGCAACTAATAAACTGTGACTTTGTAACTGTTCATTTTCAATTTCTATCCATGATTCTTCCCTAGTATTATTAACAATACGATCTATATCGTTTGTGCAGCTAAGTGATAGAGTTCCAAGTTAGGGAGGTTTAACCCCCCTTCCCTTCGAGGACAAAATAAAAGCTTTCTTTTCAATCTACTAACTTTATTGCACCAAATAAATGAAGACAGAAGGCTGTTCATTTCTTTAAAAAAGTACTTAGGTGGTGTTATGGGTATAGTTTGAAATATGAACACCAACTTAGGAAGCCATACCATCTTAAAAAGATTTATTCTGCCTATTAGACTAATCCTCAAGTTAAGCCATCTTTTAATATCATTTTTAAATTTTCTTAATAAGGTAGCATATTATCTTTATATAGCTGGGTTTTATCAGCACTAATGCAACATCCTAAATACTTAAAATGCTTTCTCTGTATCTTGAATTGTCTAAAGTTATTCAGATTGATTTTACTGGAGTCCATCACCATCAATTCTGTTTCCTGCAATCCTTAAGAAATCAGTAATAATTTCCAATACCCTAGGGATAGAGATATCTGCATTGCTTAAATAAAGTAGAAGGTCATCTGCAAATAAACTTAACTTATACTTTTTCCTTCCAATTTCGATACCACTTATTTCTTCCGTTTCCCTACATTTTTAGGCCAATGGTTCAATCGCTAAAGTGAACAGCGATGGAGATAACGATATCTCTAAAACTCTTTTTGGGAGTTGAAATATGTTTTTTATCAGCTGTGTTCTTCTCCTCACCCAGTGCCTTCATATCCGCATCAATGAGCTGGCAGTCGACCAGGCGAAGCTCCCTGATCATGCAGCCAGAGCGGAGCTGGCCGGTGAGGCTGTGCAGGCTATCTCCCCCGACTCCTGCATTCCAGGACAGGTCGACAATCTCCAGCAGAGGGACAGAGTCCAGGCTCTCACCTGTGGCATCAGCCATGGTCCTTATTAGTATGACCTCAATGGGTGTAAACAATGACTTACTTATTTGTTGGCTTTTTGTTGTGGGGGTATTTTGGATTTAAGAATAGAATTGGGGGTTATTTGAGAATGTTTGGAAAGCATTGATTTCTGCATTTCATTCTGCATACAAATTTGACCACAAACTGTAAACAATAACATGACTGAGTTCAACAGGATATGTGAGATTGGCTGGCTCACCAAGTGATGTAAGGTCTTGGGCTGTTATCCTGCAGCCACACAGTCTCAGAATACTCAACTTCCCAACATGCTGCAGGTGAAAGGTCAAAGCCTTCAGTGAGCCTCCGACCAGGTCATTCCAAGACAGGTCTACTACCTCTAACTGGGTCAGGAAGGGCAACAGAGTTGCTGAGTGAATACAGAAGGAGAAAAGCCGGTGAGTGATAAGATAAGCAGTCAATTAACCTAACATTGTTATAAGGGATAGTTAAAGGTATGGGGAGGGCGTTGAGGAAAAGTATCAGGGATTGATCAGTATCCCAGGAAACCGTAGCAGTGTACTCACCCAGCTCCACCATGTCCGTGGCTGTAAGGTCACAGTGACTGAGGTTGAGAGCCTGGCTGTCTGGTTTCTTCCCCAACTTCTCCACAAACTGCTTCACGCGTCCCCAGCCCACCACAGAGCCGACCTCCATATCCACGGGGTCTGTATCTGTGGTGCGTTACAGTTTTTCTCAGTCGCTTTGGTGCTTTTCTCAGATCAAATGAAAATTCTCATAACCATTAGTTCAACCTCCACAACATTTAGTCATTTGTGCACATCATAGTAGCAATTTCTCCTTCCTCTGAACAAATTGCAAATGCTTTTGAACATGTATCAGTTGCTTTGTCATGTCAGTCAAAATGAACTATACTTATGAATGCTGAATAGTCGTTCCCAATAAAACTAATAGTCTTCATTTCATTGCTTGAGTCATTACATACAAAATTGGTGAACTAGTTATCAAATTCTGTCACAATGCTGTAATTGCAAAAAGCATATACAGTAAAACTGTGAAACGTACATATTCAATGTCTTGCACTCACTTACTCCCCTAACTACAGCAATTTGTAACTTTACTGTAGTTTTCAAATGGCTGCAAGTACTGTATAGTGCTGTCTTAAGCATTTTCAGGTAGTGTCACCGAGTTCTGACCTTTTTTTGCATGGGAAAACACTGAGAGCATAAACTGTCGTAATGAAAAAATGAAAAAGCCATTTGACTATCTTGTTCATAAACGATGGTGTCAAGACTTCTCATTTTGGTGACACTGGCAGTTTCATTGACATAAATACCTGCTTTTGAGGAATGGACTATCCATTTTGAGCAAGTGACGTGCTTTTGCAGGTTATCCACTATGTTTTACAGTTTGCACTAATTGTTTTGAGAAATGCACTAATTGCTGTGCAAATGTTAATAGTGATGTGAGAAAAGCACCAAAGCGACTGAGAAAAACTGTAACTGGTGCCCATGAGTGTGCGAATTTTACTCACATATATTCATTTCATCAGTTAAGTCTATTCTGTCACACTTCACAGAGACCCCATTAAAAGTGGTTCGACTAGCCACCTCAGCTCCTGAGGTGAATAAGTGCATACCATTTACACACACATTGTGACACATTACACTCGATTTATAAACTCATAATTTGCTCATTGGCTTAGATTGGCAAATTGGCAAATAGTCAGATAGATAGATAGATAGATAGATAGATAGATACTTTATTGATCCTCAAGGGGAAATTCAAGTTCAAATCAACTGTCAAGAGTTGTCAATGAATTACATCTATGAATGGCCAGAAATGGTCAACTTCAGCCAGCCCCCGCAGGTGGGAAAACCATGTCTCTGGAAGTTCAGCTCACCTGTTCCTGACACTGTGCTTTTCCCCTCAGAGCTATCGGACTCCTTCATCTCTGGGATGCCTTTGCTCTTCCTGTCATTGTTTTCCCCAGGCCTGAAGAGGAAGCCAACAGGTCTCTGTCGCCTTTCAAAAGAGGCCTTCCTTCGGATCTGGTTCATGATCAGATCTATGGCAGACCTTTTCTGAGAGCCATCCCGGACCCGCTGGGCATCTACAACAATATGAATAAAAGTATTTCAATAGGTAATGTTATAGACTTGTTTGGAAACATCTCAGTATCAATGTATTAGATTGACTATAACATACCTGATGATTCCATGCTTTTACTTTAAGGCTGGGAGTTGAGGGCTGCTTTTTATGGGAGGTAGTGAACAACAGTTAGGTAAATGATTGACAAACGTAGCCTGCCTATCTTACATTTCACATTCGTACACCATAGTTTTCGAAATATTTATATTTGTAAACCCAGTTTATATGACCACTTTGATAGGCATAGGACCTAATAATTGAATGACCTGCTCAAAACGGATATGCACTCGTATCCTGCTTCTCAGAATAGAAACAGGATGTTCCTATTCCCCAAAAATCTATTGATACTCTCCGACTTAAAAAAAGAAAGTGCAAAGTGCACTTCTTACACTGTGTCTTTTCGTACCTGGCGTCAATACTGTTTCTGAGTTGACTGAGTAGAACTTATAGCATCATTCTTTTGGTGTCGCAAATGTGGAATAGCTCTCCCGGAAATAAACAGTTTGGCATTTGAAACCAACGAGAATAACAGAAACAGTAGCTGTAGCCTCGTTAGGAATGACGCATTGCCTGATATAATCGTTGTCACAAAAACTCTTCCTTGCAGTCGATATCGTGCGATAAATTATTTGAAATCCATTTAGAGATAGAGACAGGTCGACCCGCAATGACTTGCTGTGCCAAACTTGATGAATAAGCAGGCAGAACATGACACGAGACAGCCAGGTGATGTGCTCCTCATATAGGAGGCGTGTTCGAAACGTAATGATTTAACCTGCTGCTCCAATATGCAATACGAATCTATACGCACGTTGATGTAGAAGAACAATAACCACATAACAGAAGAGTGGTGATAATGTGTCTTTGTTAATTACAAGAGGAGGTAGGAAATAAGTGTCACTTTATACAATCCAAAACCCAACAACAAAAAGAAGCTTGACAGTGATTTGGAAAATAATTTAACCAGGCTATAGAAAGTACATAAATGCAAAGATTAACCATTTTTAATTGTCTTTAGCCATGCATCATAAAGCTCAAAGCAAATATCCTCTACAACCTATGAAGCAAGTTAGCTTGCTTAGACCAAGTTACAGGATAGAGGCTATGGATAAACATAAATGACATTAGATATTGATCCAAAAGGATGGTAACACTTAAAAAACAGTAACTTTCACCTGACGTACATCTGAGGTAGCTACACTTTTAGCAGCTGAAGTGTCATCATGAGAGTAAATGATGCTGATTGTCAAAGAGATAGATAACTGAAGTGATGGCAGTTTGCAAGAGTAATGTAACTCTCTTTCCTACTCTTCTTAATAAAACACACATTTAGACCAACAGGTTTGAAATTATAAATCACCTTGGGACTTTATAAAATTGTAAACAGGGAAAAGAAGTAAAAAAATCCCTATTCTTGAGGAACATTTCAAATCCAATATTGTTTCAAATACAAGGATCTTAAGAATAGGTTCAAATTCATCCAAACTTTTAAATCTGCTTAAGTTTTGTATTTCAGTAAACATGATTCATACATACATTTAAAATGTACATTCAAACATACATACATACATAAAATATAAATGTATATTAGGAACACATTAAGTACACGTTCAATAACACAATGTTGTCTTTTTATGATCTGTTAATAATAAATAGCTCAATATAATATTTACAGTGTCATATACTTTCTCTGTGATTTTGGCTGTTTTGTTTTACCAAAGTTGTTAAAATATCAGATCTCATTTTTGCAGTAGATGATGCACAAATGAGCCTGGTGATTATGACTGTACAATTTACCATAAACATGAGTAAATCTTTACCTCTATACTTCATTCAAACTCTACCCTTTCTTTTCAGAGATAGTGATTTTTAAAACTTTTCAAAGCATAACAGGTGTATACAATTGTATAACATATTTATTTTATTATTATCAGTCCAAGAATAGTAGAAGCAAACCAATACACAACTGCAATAATTGCCATGTCATATTTTCCAGTTATGACATCACCAGATGAAGGACTAGTGTTTCAGAGTGATGTCATTTTTGGCATCAGACCCATATGGTGAAGAGAATGGCTTTTTCTGGTGACTGTAGCACCAAGCCACATCTCTCGACTGTGTTTGGAGGTTTGCATGTTTCTCAGTGTAATTTTGCAAGGCTGTGTGTGCGCGTGGGCGAGGTTGCTAGGGGGTGCGGGGCGTCTGTGGGTCGTTGCTGGGGGGCGTCAGGAGGGGCATGTCTGGGGTGGCGGGGCCACTGGAGCCCTTCATCTGCTGCTTGAGCTCGGCGATGGTGCGCTCCAGCTTCTCCCGGGCCTCGCGCTCCCGACGCAACTCCTCCTGCAACTCCTCACGGTCCTCCTCGGCCCGATCCAGCCTCCTGCGGAGCTCCAGCAGCTACACACAGAGAGAGAGAGAGAGAGAGAGAGAGAGAGAGAGAGAGAGAGAGAGAGAGAGAGAGAGAGAGAGAGTATGGCTTAGTCAAAAGGAAACACCATGTCAGGCAGACAGGACGTGGCAGCACACTGACTCTGACAGGTGGAAACACAAACAGCAGGGGGCACTAAGCAACAGCCCTGGAAAAAAAGAAAGGGAAAAAAAAAACAAGAGAGCGAGACGGCTTGGCGAGGAGAGGTCTCCAAGGCCACAGCTGCTGGGAGACCAAACAAAACAATCTATCCGGAGAGCCAGCAGACTCGTGGAGCCAAAAGCAGAGGCATTTAGGAGAGAGACTCTAAAAACCAACTTTGGAAGACTCCGGAGTCTGAGAGAGAGAGAAAAAGAGGCCTCTCGTGTTCTTTCCACTGTTACCAAACGTCTGTATTTTGTTTGATTTTGTGAGGCTGACTACAGAACAGAAAAACAACAGACATTTATCCAGTGACTCTGGTTAATCTACGCCAGGCCTTGTAGCATATTTCTAACTGTAATTCACAAATGATTCTTTCAAGAACCTTTCCAGACTATACCTCAGACAGTTGTTATGTGAAATAATGCCCGTTTTCAGCTTGGCACCAACAGAATGGACCAAAGAAAAATATTCTTGTCCCATCAATCCCATATCATTTGTCTGTTCTCCATTCTTTAATAATTTCTTTGTCATATTTTACCTATTTTAAAACCTCTATTTATACACTGTTGTCCGTGTTTCTTTCTTTGCCCCGTCTCCCTAGTTCTGTTCTGTGTGCGCTGCAATGCTGTCTGTGTGACTCCTACCTCTGCGGCGTAGTGGCTGTCTGGCGGGAGCTCGCCGCCGTCTGCTCTGTGGGAGGAGGTGTGCTGGCAGAGCGTCTCCAGGCGGCTCTGCTCCTGTGGCGCCTCCCGCTGTCTCAGAGCGTGCTCAGTCAGCGCTGCCTCGGCCACCTCACCCTGACGCAACACCTCCAATTCCTAGTCAGAGGGCAGGGGAGGAGGACAGGGAAGAGAGAAAGACAGAGAGAGAGAGAGGGGGTAGGGGTAGATGGGAAAGGAGGATAAGAGAAACAAAGAAGGGGGATGGTGAGTTTGTGAATAAGATGAAGGAGTGCCTTGTAAAATGCAACACTCAGACACACACACACACACCACACCAATCCACACATGCATAAGCACATACACACACAGGGAAAGGGAAAGGGGAGCACAATGCACATGTTTGTGTGTGTGTCAAGAATGTGTGTGTGTGTGGGGGGGCACAGGTATTCACTATTCACTGAGCAGCCGCTCCTTGTGAGACAAACACCTCTCCACACACCTTCTCGAGCTGCTTCTGTTTGTGCAGGGTGGTCTGGAGCTTCTGCTGCTGGGCGGTGTACAGTTGGAGCACCTCCATCACCATGCCATCCCTGCTGTCCTCCTCACCCACGCCCCCGCCAACACTTTTCCCACGCAGCTGCGTTTCTATGGAGACGCTCTCCGCCGGCTCCTTGTCTGGGCATCCCCGCTGTGATTGGACGACGGGCCCACTGCTTGGCAGAAGCTCTGTGACAGAGGAATGGGGTGGGGGGTGGGGGTGTCAGTGTGGTGCAGAGATAGAGTGTCTGTGGGGGAAGAATTCACTAGTGTGCCCACAGACTGATAATGAGGAAACTACAACAACACAACGCGCTCTTAGCAGGTACATTTCTCTTCTCTCAGGGAAAACCAAGAAAAGGGAGTGAAGAAACATGTTCACATGCCACACACATGGGGGTTTAAGACTAACCAGGTGTAGCTGGCATCCTGCGAGCTGAGCCTGTTCTCGTCCAGAGAGTGTTGTTTATTCTCAGGGTTAAGGAGCGCTCGGAGCATGTCAACATTCAGAAGACCTCCTTCTTTCACAAGCCCAAACTCAGGAATCAGGGCTGGGTTGAGACCATGGAGCTTATTCTGCATATACAAGAGAAAACTGGAGACAGAACAAGAAGCATTAAGAGATTATAGTCAGCTTTATACCACAGCATGTAGAGACTGTTCATAACAGACCAGTAATACTGGTATTACTATGATTATTTAGTAATTGTAATACAAGAAAAAATAAGAAAGTAATGATAAATTGTTTATTGTGTAATAGAAATATAACATATCAAAAATAATTTTACTTTAATTAAATCATTACCAAGACTCTGATGGGGAAAAAAGAATATTTACTATCAATAGTATGTTTATTCAAAAGGTGAGACTCAGAGATCACAGGTTTGGCAGATGAATATCAGGTTTAGGCAGTACCTGTGTTGCATGATGTCAAGGTGGCTTTGGTTTCCTTTCATGTGGGGATAGAGATGGCTGTCAAGGGCAAAGACAAGTGGAGGCGCTGCCTGAACAAGAGGAAACAAAGCCCAAGCGAGGCAAGGCATTAGAGGCGTGGGAACGGCACTAACGGAGAAGTGCGGTCAATGGTGGGGAGACTGTCATACCTTTCCATCTGCGTCTGTCTCGCCAGGCTCCTCCCTCATGGAACCCAGATCTAACTCAGTCTTGGGTTTGGCACCCTCCTAAAACACACACATACACACACACACTTAATGTCTGGTATGTAAAGGTGACTAAGGCAAATTAACTTTCTGTTGGCATTTTATTTCCCTGAACACATGAGCATAGAGACAGGCAGAGAGGGCGTGACGGACAGACAGACAGACAAACAGACCGACCAGCCAACAGACAGACAGACAGTCTGGCCGGCAGACAGACAGACAGACAGACAGACAGCTGCTGTTTCTGGTGGCCTGTCTGGCCCCACCCTTGCTCTCCTTCCTCTAAGCAGACAGGAATCTATGTCTGGCCTCCAGCAAGGCAGCATGGGAAGCCATTACATAATCTCTGGGTAACATAATCTGCTTTTAATGAAAACCTTCCATCGGGCCAGCCGGAGTGCCTCATATATCCACGGCTGCAGACAGCAAGGCCCCGAGGGGGAAAACCGCCTGTACAGTGTACACACACCCCTAGAGACAACATCCTCTTCACAGACGCTGCCTCACAGGGGGGGCGAGGGCGGGTTCAGCTCTAGAGAGGAACTGTCTCTGACTGGGCTCCGCGTGCCACTCGCAAAAAGTGTCTGTTTCGGCAGGTTAGCACCAAACCGCGGCGTCTGAGTCAGGAAATGCACAAGGGTCAACCACAAGTTTGAGCCTCCACCCAGTTCTTGTTTTCTTTCCTTTCAGCTTTCAGGCGCGAGCCTCTCAGCAAAATAGAAAGGAACATTCAAGAGATGGCTGACCAAATTACATGGGGAAGACAAAGATTTTCAGCATATCTGCATAACTGACAGACGAAAGAGGAGTGTTTCTCCCTCCTTCTCCTCTCTCTCTCTCTCTCTGTGTGAGTGAACATGCACGCGTCTGTCAGTGTCTGTGCTGAGGCCCAGAAGGGGAGGAGGGGGAGGGGTGGACTGACTTATCTGTCACGTGTCGGCCATAACATGAGGACACTAATCCACCCAGTTATTTACAACATGTGACGCCAGCTGACATGCTTCCTCCTTCGCTCTAGCATGCCATAACCTACAATCTGACCGACAGACAGACGTGTACAGACATTAGACAAACCAGACAAAACCAGACAGCTTAGACGGCTGGGTCAAGCTGACGGTAGAGGAGACACATCCGCATACATGGCTCTCTAGGCCATCGAGTCAGTCTGACATTCAAGTTTACTATTTAACCCTTAAAGGAGTACCGTCACACCGGTGTGACGGGAATGTTGAGAAATGAACGTTCTAAAGAATATCTGGGTTCATTGAATTCAACATAGAATTTTAGAACCTTCAATTGTTGCGGAACTTAGAATGTTCAAAAACCTAAACCTTTAAGGGTTAAGGAACAGGGCCAAAAAGTGTGCCTTTTAAGAGAGGCAACGATTAAATAAATACATTTTCACTTTAAAAACATGGAAAGTTATTAAGTCATTAAAATTTCTAAAATGATTCTAAGATTAATATATATATGTTTTAAAATAGTTAGACATAGAGTAGCTATTAAAATCCTTCACAAAAGAAATAAAGTTAATACAGTAACTCTTCCGTATGGGAAATTTACATCTGAATTGCTTTGGGTTGCCACCGGAGTCTACGAGGTTAACACGTTTCCCATGCGTGTATTGTTTTAGTGCGGTGTCTGTCCACAGTCTGTCGTTGTGGTGACTGAGCTGCCTCATAACCTTTTACACTGTGATGTGGCTCGGAGTCTGTGTTTGCATCCGGACACCAGGCTTGTGTTCTCAGAAGTGCAGTTGCTAACTCTGTTGTTTAGTCTTCAGCCCTTATATAATGAGATGGAAATCGACAGAGTGTGCTGCGCGCCAATTGGCTGATAGGTAGGCCGGGGCCGGGGGTCTGCGCTGTGATTGGCTGAGAGAAGGGGTCCTGTGAGGTGAACATGGGCCCCGTGAGGGAGGTGCAGCAGGCTGCAGGCACATGTGAGAGACTGCCCTCAGCTGCTCTTTCTCCCGCTCTTTCCCCCTACTTCTCTCTCTCCCTTCTTTTTATGCTCACTATCTGTCTATCCCCTGCCTCCCTCCCCTCTCCCCCCTCTCCCCTCTCAGTAGCTGTGGTTCTGGTTGTTTATGTAGAAACTGTCAGCGAGAGCTTGAGAGCCAGGCGACCCTGGCTGATCCCTGGCTGTCCCTTTCCTTTTGGGGGGAAACATCTGCTCTGGCTTCAGCCTGACTGTAACCTAGTGGCCTCAGAACTTACCAACATTACCAAGAACTGAACTCTTAAAAAAAAAAAACTCTATTTTGTATTTCCATTGAGCAAAATTCATATTTTCGAGAAATGTTGCTGGTTTTCCTGTGAATGACAGCCACTGTGGCCTAGATATATGTGCTTGTCTCTGCCAGACACAATAATAAAAGCCTTCCTCCACATGGAACAGACAAATACAAAGGCTGTTTGTACAATCCATATCAGCTTGCACTCACTGTATCTGTTTATGCCTGTCTGTGGTTACACATTGCTTATCTCCTAAAAATAGGGCGAGCGGCTGTCCCTGAAACAGTCTCGCCACAGATCCTGCCAGCACAGGGCGAGTGGACACATGGATCTAAGTTTGGTGTCTGCATTTGACACGTGTTCTAATCACGATCTTTAACACAACCAAATACATTAATATTAAGAACAATAAAAAAGACAACTCACAATGCTGAGTGTTTTCTTCTCCAGTTGCTGGATGTTGGGAAATTTCTCTTTCATTTTCTCCAACAGTTGCTTGTACTTCACTTCGTCGGGCGTCCCGAGGTGTTTGCGCCCCAGCTGCAGGTAGCAGGCCCATTTGTCCGAGTCGAAGCCCCAGTGGCAGGTGCGCTTGTCCGGCCGTCGGTGCGAGTGCATGACAAACCTCTTGGGCGAGAAGAGCACGCGGCACTGGGCGCATCGGATGCAAGGCACGTCGACGGCCGTGTAGAGCCGGGGCACAAACAGGCCCTGGCATTTGCCCAGGCACTGGTGCTCCACCCAGAACCCGCCACCGTCCTTGCCCTCCTTCTCGCTCTCGTCCTGGTCCCTCGGCGCCGTATCTCCCGGGTGCAGCAGGGCGTTGCAGAGGCGCTGCGCGTCAGTGAGCGTGATGAGCCCGCAGGAAGGCGCTCCGGCCGGCAGCACGCCCATGACCTTGAGCACGTGGAGCTGCGCCGCGTCACAACGCGAGCAGTATACGTAGAGTTGGTCGCAGACGGCGTTGATCTGCTGCAGAGAGAAGTCCCTGAGCACCGTGTTGAGCACCTGGGGCAGGCACAGGCGCCACTCTCCCCCCACTGAGAAGCAGGAGATGGGCTCCCCTTCCAGTGAGCAGAGGGTGAGCTCTGTGGAGCTGTCAGGGGGCACCAAGAGGGGTGCAGTGGCAGCACTGCCCAGAGACGGGTGAGGAGTGGCCTTAGTGTGGCCATAGTGGCCTGAGAATGTGGCAGGGCCGCCCAGGGAGCACTGGCTACTCAAAGTGAACTGGGCCAAGGTGTTCCTCAAGCCGGGGCTGAGATCCAGCGCTCCCCCATTCTTTATCAAAGGGAAGTGTGTATAGCCCAGGACGTGACCTGAGCTCATTACGGGATGGTGCTCCATTACCTCCTCTTCCACTCTCTCCTTCTTGATGTTGGTAGTTTTAAGGAAACAGTCAGATGTTTTCCTTGACTTTGGGCTCATTGAAGCCATGATGCGTTTCTTAATGGGTGTGGCCTCTGGGGGTCTTTCCCTGCTGTGTCTCTTCATGGAGCCCTTGAAAGGAACTTGGCCCTTATGGAGGTGGAGCAATTCAGCCTGGAGACTAGCCATAATGCAGTGTCTTGGGGTGGGTTTTTATTTCCTTCTGTTTTTCTTACAAATTGGCAATGCACAGAGGCGCAGTTTTTCAGATGTGACACATCTTCAAAATGGTGTGAAAAAAAAGAGACAGAAATGTGAGAATTAAAATGAGCCAGTGAATATAAGAGGGGCTGGTCAAGCCCACAATGACATAAAAATAGCAAGACAAGTGATGACCCCACCTCAGATCATATGTCAAACACTGGGAAAAGGTTAAGGTAGGTTTACCACTCACTCACTCCCTTATGTAGGTCAAGTCAGTAATGCACTGGCCTATACTATCCAACTAGTGGTGGGAATATTTGATTTCAAATAGTGCAAAATAAAATTACACCAAAAGCAATAAAATAGAAGTCAACTAATAATTTCTCTGAAATTTTCAAAAATAAACATTTTAACCTCAAAATAAATATATTATTAACCTGCTAACTGATTTCAACTACAACAGACAAGAATTCCTGTCTTCCTTTTGAAAACAGCCTCGCCCTGCCCTTGTAAAAGAAAATGTAAAACCATCCAAAAACAGAACTTCTCACCCAAGACACTCAAACATGTACGCTAACTCTGAATATGACTCAATTGTAATGCATAACAAATGACCAATGTATTAGGAGAACTCACTTTCGTTTTTGAACCCTACTAATTCTTTGAAACTGCCTCACAAAAATCCCCGTCGTTGTTGTGGCTGGAACGATCGCCTTATATTGGAACGGAGTCCCGACATTCCATCCACTCCCTCCCACAACTCTATCACTCACTGGCTCACTCGGTTATTCCCCTCCCCCTTTGCCGTGGTAATGACATTCACCACTGCAAGACCCTCCACGGGACTACCCCCCTCCCCCGACCCTCAATCGTTCTAGTCCTTCTACAGCTTTTTCGACCTATGACCTATTTGTATAGCCTTTTATTGAAAATACATTTTTGACAAAAGAGTTAGCCTACTCGTATGCTGAACACAAATGCTAAAATAGTCACTATGTGCCAATATCGACAAAAAGCAAAGAGATTCCTTTGCGTATGGTGTCACGCTTGCCATGGAACAGCCTACACCGCATACGTTTCTACAACACTATTTTCAGTAGAATGCTAGATCCCACCCGTTTACAGAGAATACAGTAGCGCATATGTTATACCGTCTTAGCGAATAACAAATTGAACGAAAGAGCAGTTACATTTTAAACATCAAATCCGTTGTATCCCGTAGCCTACTACGCTGTAGAGACCCACTTAATATTATGCATGTCTCCCTACATGGGCTACTACCACCTCCGACGACGTTCGATGAATCAACTGTAAATAAGAACTAAACAGAAAATATATGTAGACTGTGGTTTAATTAAAGGGAATCACAGTCATTTCCACTTCATCGTCACTAGCCATTTAATCTTACCTTCTTCGCGAGCGCAATATGGCTGGTCAGATCCTGAGATGCGATATTTCGTTTTACAGTCCCAACTGGTGCGAATAGACTGATTCTGAATGATTATATATTATAAAATAGTTTGGTTTCAGTTCACGACTCCAGCGCCGAAGTTCAGTCTTGATTGTTCCTCGTCCGAAGACTGATTGACGAACTGGAAGCTTGGGGCGATAGACCCTGCAACGTCAATCCACAACCCTACAACCTACGTCACCCGCCAATGCTCAAGCATTAGGTATGTAAGCGTCAGACAGTGGGACGCAGTTGATAGGAAGTCTGTCTCGCAGTCTGGATGTCAAGTTTAAGTTGCTGCAGAGGAGAACCAAGCCGACAGGAAGGCATTAACAAGAGATATTTAGGAATGCTTACACGACACGATGACAGGCATAGCGCACTTTAAGAAACAAGAGGACTTAGCCTATTTAGCGCGCCCGTATACACACACACGACGCAAAGATGCATTCTTGGAAGATAAACTATAAATAGTCCATCAAACCATCTTTTGTAAACAGAGGATAATGGACGTGTTGAAATTATATCAAATGAATGTAACTCGGAGTAGCCTATAGCATTTTTAGTTAGGTTTCAAATTGGTATACACTCTTGGCCTCTTGGTCTGTACTGGAAGGCGTCGTGTGAATATTAAATGGCATCTTGAAATTGAAATAAAATAAATACGTTTCCATTGTTTTGCACCATGCACTCACACAAATTGCATACACAAACGAGCATGCGTAGGCCTAATGAGCGAGTCTTCCGTTTTGGACAAAAACGGGTCTTAGGTTTAGGTGCGTGTGACTTGGTCTTCAAGTTTCGGCATGTTGGAATGTGTATTTGTCTTTGCCCATCCAGACTGCTGTCCTGTCTGCATACATTCTGAAGCGCTGGGCTATTCCGGCCAGACATGGATTTGCATTTTCTTTTGTCTATCTGTTTCATCCCATCAGACTATTAACATACTGCAAATAGTGACAATTCCACCCTCATTTGCATGAAGCTTTGCATTTGTATGCTGCCTGTCCGCTACAGACTCCTGCCTCTTCCCAATGATTAGATCATATGAATGCCAAGTGAGTAAAGCCCAGTTCTGCTCCCCAACTCAAGTGTTTTTGTGCCCTTTTTTGTTTTGGTTGCAATATTCTTAGAACTTACTTGAGGGGAATTAGCCTTGTGCTGCTCCCTTAGTGACTGTCTGGCCTCATCCCCCTAGCACATCTTCTCAGAATATTTCTCCAGCTGATCAGTATTTCTAATGACATTCAGATGGCTGCTGTCATAGGATCTGTTGGGTCGGATTCACTTCCTCAGGTTGCAAGTGGTGAGTGATTCAGTGTGTCTTAGGTAGGAGACAGGTGTGGGGCAACTGCAGCAGACAAACTGGCACAATGCCTAGACAGGCCACATTAAAGCCACGCAGCCAAGCCATTAGAGGAAACAGTACACTCTCACACTGACTCATTGTGAACTTACAAACACACCCCAGTCATATCACGAATATCAGGCTAAAAGGCATGAACAGACACAGATGTAGACTCATACGTTCAGTACGCACACATACAACACAACACAACACAACACACACAGACAAACACACATACAGTATACAACAAAATGTTCCACTTTAATTGAACATGAACATTTGTAAGTTTCCATTTACACAGCATTTCATACAATCAAACTGGGATTTTTTTTAGTAGGCTATATTCTGTCCCATTTTTATTTGCAAACTGAACCTTGAGAAAAACAATCTTCAATTGCCTAGACTGTCTCAGCTTGAAAAACAGGTTTGTGTAGGAGTATATCCCCTCATTTGCCTTCAAGGCGAAGAGAGAAAGCCTGAAGCATATCAAAACTTGTCAAGGTTCAAGTACAATCTTTGTATGTGAACAGCTTTTAATTGACCAACCAGACTAAAATACTCATATATTACAGCAAAAACAAAACACAGTGTCAGTCACTTATATAGACATGAACATCACTAGATAAAACCTAAACTGATACCACAGATAAACAGTTATAATCAAGGTTTGAAGATTACTTTTCAGGTGTAATAGCCTATTGAAGATTACTAGTTACCCTAGTAAAGTTACCATTTTAATTTGGCTACTAATCAAAGTAATGTAAGTTATTACTTCTCAATACTTTTTGATGGAAAAACAAGCAACACGAATTCAAACGAGAACCAATGAAAAACAATGCTCAACATTTGCCAAAGCACACTGCCAAATTAATGGAGCATGTCTAGACAGCAATAAAATGAAAAAGAAATGTTACTGAAGGAATGTTATATCCTGCAATTAATCTTTACACAGGAAATGTACATTTGAATGTAACCCTTTTGTAATTACCAAGCTATATATTAATAACTATTTAATTACATATATTTTTCTCAGTTACCTGTGCCGGATTATAGTTACATTTATTTTGTAATGTAACTCCATTAAATGTAACTAGTTACTCCCAAACCCTGGGTATAATGTAAGCCACCTGACCATCTTCATGACCACCAGAATGTTGCCGATAGGGGAAGCCATACTACATTGCAGAGGCACAAATGTCCAACTGGCCCAAGCAAGCCCCTGCCATGTCTACTTCATTACACTCCACACCCACTCTGAAACTCGTAAGATCTGCTTTATATTTTTGCAGGCTTGAAAGTAGAAAGTTATCAAAATACACATGGGTAAGAAGATAAATCAAAGGGAAAAAATGGGTTGCTAGGTAACAGGGAAATGCTTGTCTTGTGAGCTCCAAACAACAAAACTATCCACTGTGCTGATTTTCTATTATATTTTCATGCTTTATTTAACTCAATGATGAAAATCCTTCATTGACAGACAATTTAATGTACATTTTATATCTTTATATTCATATACTGTATGTACACTGGGCACAGCAACAACTGGTTTGACATGTTGAATGTTATCCACATTTTGTTGCATATCTGCATTACTGAGAAGTCCCTCTTTTACTGTAAACATTGTAACATTGTGTAAACATTATTGCTGCTCAGTATCTTTTAAATTGTATGTAAAGCTGAACAAAATGCTTTGGATTCCCTCCTTGATGATCGCTTTACTGGATGACACTTGGGGATGTTTGTAAATCATATTGTTGCACCTAGAAGTAAAGGGACAAAGGATTTTTTTGTTGAAGATTAATAATCTGCTTGGTATAGGCTACCCATATTGTAGTATTACATCATGCTGATCAGTATTCACTCACCTGTCTTTGCTTTCTTCTTATTTGCATTTCTTGTTGTTGTCGGTTTCTAACTTCCTCCAGAGTTAAACGGCCACCTAATGTTAGTGGGAGAATCTCATTAATAATGGATCAATTCATAACATTAATGTTGTATAAAGACACAATAACCATCATATGGCTCAGAATTATCCAGTTTCAAGGGCCTGGTGGGGCTTCATTTCAACACCAGGAACCAGGAAGACATTTTACACAACACTAAGGCGCCCTCTTGTGTCCACTGTAAATACTACAACCCGGTATTTACATTGTAAATGTACAGTGCTGTGACAGCATCTCAGGCCACCTTATCTACAATGCTATAAAGACAGTATATATGTATACTTACAATAAAACCAGAACCTATAGGGTATTTGTACATCGTATTAAAAAACACAACAATGTAGTTTTCATTACAACATTATAACCTACTAAAACAACAAATCTAATTGTGTAGTACTGTATATGTTGTATGCAATTTATTAAATTGATATAATAGTGCATCAAAATGGTTCATTATTCCTTAAAGGCACCCTTAACAGTCTTTTGACCTAAACATAACGTTTTCAAAATCATTTTGATAACATGACAAACGGCACTTCTGCCATTGTCTGAGCAGCCCTCTGTAGGCGATTACCGACCTAGCAACTTTCTAGTTTCGGGTAGGAAACGGAAAAGAGCTGCTATGCTACAGGAATTTGGATATCTTTTTCTACTTACTGCTGTCGGTGCATTACCTCTATATTATATCAAAGTTACGTTCATACTTTGTTGTAAAAGACGCATATTTAGTTTGTTTAATATTGCACTTTTCAACTGTAGGGGGACCCAGAGAGCAAATCTTGTTAAGGGTGCCTTTAAGTTTAGAGAATTGCCTAAATTACACTGCCTGGCCCAAAAAAAAGGTCACACACTCTAATATTTTGTTGGATCGCCTTTAGCTTTGATTACAGCACATATTCGCCGTGGCATCATTTCCACAAGCTTCGGCAATGTCACAACACTTATTTCCGTCCAGCATTGCTTTCATTTTTCGCCAAGATCTTGTATTGATGACGGGAGATTCGGACCACTGCGCAAAGTCTTCTCCAGCACATCCCAAAGACTCTCAATGGGGTTGAGGTCTGGACTCTGTGTCTGGTGATGATGTCTAATGCTCCCTGAACCACTCCTTCACAATTTGAGCCTGATAAATCCTGGCATTGTCATCTTGGAATATGCCCTTGCCATCAGGGAAGAAAAAATCCATTGACGGTATGACCTGGTCATTCAGTATATTCAGGTAGTCAGCTGACCTCATAAAGCACATAACATTGCTGAACCTAGGCCTGATCAACTGCAGCGACCCTAGATTATAGCATTGCCCCCAGGGAGGCTCTTACTATTTGCTTAATTAAATCCAGGTGGTGACCTTTTTTTTGGCCAGGCAGTGTATATGACTTGGCACACATACAAGGAGAAGTTTTGTGCCTGAAGTTATCGGATATATGCATAATTATCTTTTTTCAGATCTTAAATGACCCGATCCACACCTGAATTCTTCAACAGTGCCCAGGAACTTTAAGCCCTGCATACATCTACACTGAGACTGACAATCTCAATGATCTGTTCACGTCTCCTGAGTAACACAAACACAGCAATCCTGCAAGCAGCTAAGTGACTCACCCACGGAGCTGGGGGCTAAAGAAATGTAGCCCATGGCCCGACTCAAGCGCAGATCCTCAAGAGCAGCCAGCTCTGCTTCAGCCTCTGACAGACAAAATATGTAAAGGCTTCACTGTCAAACAGTACATCAGTGGGGAAGGCTCAATACTTTATGCTGACCAAGGAAGGGATATCTTACAAAGATTTTCATACAAATGTATTTCATGCCAAATGTACAAGATGTACACCCATGATGTATTGTGGGAAGAGAATGTTCCTCAATATGCATGCATTAAAGTTTAAGCTTATTTGTTGATTTTAGTCATTTTTGTATGTAGCTGCTTATTTATTTGTTGCACAAATTGTTAATACATGTCTAAATTCGTAAACTGAAACAGCATGCATGAGAACATTTTCAACAGCCAATGTTTTCCATTGTTCTTTCAGAATTACACCCTATTGCAGAGATAAGGCTATTTGTATTCTGTATAACAGCAAAAGCTGTTGATCATAAGCAACATTATGCATCAAACAAAACAAAAAAGACTTACGCTTCTGGATTTCAATTCTCTTCTTTGGGTTTGGTGGAATGACCGTGAAAGCTTTATGACTGATAACAGAAAAAATGCAAAAAGGTGTCGTGCAAACGATTTCAGAATGCCATCACCACAGTTTGTTGGTTCTTCAAGGATTAGGCATAGGCTAAATTAAAGTGGACCTAGCCGGCCATATGGTTTCAGACAGCTTTAAGATGTTTCAGAATTTTTAAATAAAATTCTCATATAGGTCTACGTACCTTCGAATTTCATGTATCACTCTGTCCTCAGGTTTTATTGTTGTCCGTTCATCTTTCTGTGCAATAGGCGCATTCTGGTGTTTAGAGGAGGTCGCACATGTTTTAACTTGGGTATTCGTCGGAGGAGGTCTGGTAGACTCGGTCTTGGGTTGACTGGAGGAAACTTTACATCTTGTGCAACTGGATGCCCTTTTCTTGTGCGTAACGTTAACTTTAGTGCGCCTAGCTTGTGGACTTTCCACAGTTTTCGACTTGACGTTACTGCCAACGATTTTCGGCTTAATCTCAACTGTTCTTGGTTTAATGATTTTAGTGTTGGGCATTTTCATAAATTAGGACTTCCAATCAGACTAAACGATTAAACTAGCCTATAGTCGAATGCCTATCCGCAAAGCATTAAATCCCCCGTTGTCTCACCTGCGCGTTGACCTCCTGAACACTTCTCATGAACAGTAGTAGCCTAGGCTACGAGGATTAAGTGGCCATATGGGCAGCGCATTTCACATGGCCAACTAAACCGCTGTTCACTTCTGCTCCCCAGATTAACAAAGGTTGTCACCATGGTAATCCAATTAATGGCACATTAAACACTGCAAAGAACGCTGGGAAATGTAGGCCTAGTAAGATGTGCATTTCATCAAATATCATCAGGACAAAGTCATGTTCAAGTTCAACCTACAGGTAATGAGTTATGTTATTTATTCTATTTAACCTGTTATTTCTGTGTGGTAGGCCTAATGTAAAGGATAACGATTCTTAAAATGTTTGACACAAATAGGCATATAGGCTAAACATAGGCTAATCAATCTAGCCCAACAACTAGAATTAGAACTGTGATAGACTATGAACAGAGGTGTAGTGGTAAAATAAGGTGGGTAGGCCTAAACTATGAATCCTGTGATCACGGTAAGTTGACTGCGCCATGCGGTATCAGATTTTTAAAAAGGCATTCAGAACATGTCTGAAATTGGTGGAGGTTGTTGTCCAATGTTTATAACAATAACAATGGTATTAAATGATTAGAGTGTTGATGAGTGTACATATTGTGAATGTGGATAATAGCCTAGGCCTTTTTTAATGTTAAAAGTTGCAACTGGTGAATAAACTCTTTTGAGAGGTGGATAAACTCCAATAAGAGGTAAACTCTATTTCTGAAATTTCAGAGGTGGATAAACTGCGTTTACTTGCATTTAGCCTATAGGCTACATCCCTGACTGTGAAGGCACCACGATTTTAAACTGCCGGAAAATAGACAATAACTAAGAAATACCAATTATTTGTAAGTTCGGCTCTGTGCAGACAGAATGAAATTGGTAGAGAACCAACTGCATGCATTTCCTCGATTTACCTAGAATAAATCAGATGCATGTCGCAAAATGCCTGGTATTGCCAAAATACGTTTGGTTCCATTTAGCGATGGTCTGTTAATTGCGTTTTAATTAGACTTTTTGTAGATTAATATAATAATCTAAACATTCAAATCCAGGCCATGAGAGTCTGCTGTCACTGTAGGTTTGTTACTGTATGAGGTCCTCCTACACTCCAAGTGGTGCTGTATCGCTTTTATGATTCTGCCTGTGCACGGCGTATCACCACTCTCTCTACTGTTACCTTTGACGCATTAGGACATGACGGGATTGTAACGCTCGCCAGAAACGGTCACTCTGTGATGAATGATCTCTCTTATTGACTTCGGGCAGGTAGGAGCAATAAGCTGCCAGTTAAGACTTGTGGGCTTTGTAAGGATTTTCTTGACACGCCGTTTTCCCCCGTTTGATCGAAATATAGAGCATGCGTGCATATTTGCTCCAGATAAAGCTTTTCTCCTCTCATGACTTTCATTTTGTAGCATTTACCCAATGTCCGGCAAAGTTGTGGTGATTTATCATCCCTCCGATTTTGCGAGTTTGATGGCTATTGGACATGATTAGCCTAGAAAAGAACCACGGTGTCGATTTCGACAGTCCTAGAATTCAAGGAAGTATGACATGCAAATGGTACACATCAGTTCTGTCATTGCGCATACACGCCCATTTTTCAGCTTGTAAATCTCGAATTTGGGGATAATATAAATGCAGTGACGATGGTAAAATAATAGGCCTCCACGGCGCTATTTTAATTTTCAGACAAATGCTGCATTTAATGTGGATGATGCAGGTGACAGGTTACAGTCATGGTTACAGTATGCTACAGTGTAGCCATATTTCGCTTAGCGCTTCTTTATGGTAGCCTAACTTGTGTGACAAATCCTATTTCGCAGAAATTCCTGGTGAGATCATTTCAGATGTTACAAATGTGTAGGCCTACATGTTTTGAATCATATTCTCTCTATAATATATGTTAGGCTATATGGCATAAATTTGCACGGCTCACGTCTGTCCTTGCATTCAGAAAGCCACCTCTGCCCGTATTTAAGACTCAACATTATTTCAATGTATTGAAAAGATCAAGCGAATAGGCCTACTGATATACAAATCAGATAAATGTGGCCGTTTTACTTCATATCAGTCGAATTTGCATATAAACTGGCCGTTTACAACTTCCTGTTTGACCGCGGTTGTCTGAGGCACATAGCCTAAACTGGAATGTAAATATGTTCAGTCTACTGATGGCATTGCTGCGTAGACTAACCTGTCCATGCAACAGGATACACATGAATATGTAGGAGGCCAGGCAGGTAGGCTGTGTGCTACTCGAAGTAGAAGTGGCCGTTGGGAAGCATATTTATAACGGATAATGTGTTGTCCATCTGCAACCTGTTTCTTTGATTATTCTTTTCCATTACGCATCGTTGGAATGAGAGGTCATGCGTGGACATTGTTGACAGATTCATAACCACCATTTAGATGGGTTGACTAATCCTACTAAGACACTTTGCCATTTTTATCTTTTTCTGTTAACCAAACACTTTACAGAACGCCTACATTTAGAAGTTGATAATGCCGTCAAAGTGTGGTTTAAAAGTTGAGTTTTTGTGAATTTTGCTGTGTGTAGGGTAGGCAAACAAAATAAAATTAATGGAGTATGAAGTGCACTACATATGCTGTGCTGGTGAGGAGCTGACAATTTTGATGCAGTCTAGTTAGTTTTGGGCCTTGGACATTTATTATGATCGGCGAGTTAAGTTGTTTTACAAGCGCGAGCTTGAGCAGCCCACAGCCAAACCACTGCAGGATTTGTTAGTGAAAATCTGTTTATACAGCCTAGGCTCCTCCATGCTTCAATCCTGTTTCAAGACTGGTTTGGCACTTAGCTTGTTGTGTCATGTTTTGAACCAAGTTGGAAGATACACTTTGTCATTGAATCCCACAAAAAGATAACACATCATGCCTTCTATTTCAGTTACAAGTCTTGTTACAACTGTTTTACAATTGTTTTATATTTTACTGTCTTGAAAGGGAGCATATATGACACCAGTTATCCAACTGATTTCAGTAAGAACTGCTTATGGGACAAAAACAGCAATTATACTGCAGTATGTCTGAAGTACAATGCAGTACAATAATATTTGCATGTCGTAAATATACAATTTGTTAACTGCCGTTAACTGCAGTACTATGTAGTGCGATGTAGTTTTTTCATGTCCAAAATATTGCATATCCTGCATATGAAATGCAAAGAATTCCTCCAAAATAGCCATTTTGATTCTCTTGCAGTAGTGCAGCTATTTTTGTAAGGGATGCTAGTTAATAGATATTTGATGGCTTTGGAAGGCTCTACAGTTTTAAGTAGGCCAAAGTGTCTACATTTTATTATTGCCATTTTACATGCTATACACACATATCAAGGGCAACAAAGGTGGGACCAGCTTGCAGGTCTAATAAAACACACATTATCTGAGTTCTGTTTCTGTTTGCTTATGTATGGCTTCATAGGGGTTCAGTGAGAGTGAATGATACTTAATTTTTGTCGTATGGCCTGATTTTATGGAAGCCTGTTTCCGCCACTTAAAAAGAAGAGAAAACTATCACAAACTAAGTCAAAATTCTGAGATACTGAATCAAAATTTTGAGATACTATGTCACAATTTTGAGATAATAAGATGACATGATACTAAGTGAAAATTGTGTGATATTTTTTTATTTTAATCTTTTTTTTTTACTTAGTATCTCAAAATTTCTATTTAGCTCTCAGTGAAAATTTAAGTCAACAACAGAACAGCATAAGATCCAGAGCAATAAAATAATCATGCTCCACTGGTTTGGTTTAAAGTTCAGTGGCAAAGTGGCATTCTTTTACATGACACCATGCATGCCTGAGGGCAACAATCCATCAAAATTCACTTGAATTAAAAGACAACAACAAGACACAGCATAATAACAGTTCTCTGCACATGGGCTTTCATAAGTGAAAGCAAAGCCTCATATATAGGGCAAGGGCACTATGGTTGGTAAAACCCTTTGTTTTCTTTACACATTTCTTTTCACAGACTCCTGTGACCAGACCCACAAAAGAGATGGACAGGGAGCCCAATAGACAATCTGAAACGGAGAAAAGAGAAAGTCCAGCTCAAAGTCCAACTGTAAATCCCTCTAACCAGCCCAAAGCGAGCAACCCCCCCAACCAAGCCAATGGCAACAGCTTCTCCATTCAGACAAAGATCAACAAACCTCCCAGCCAGACGAATGGGAACAACCTCCTCAAACAGCCCACTGGTAAAATTCTTCCCAGCCAGGCCAATGGCAACCAGAGCAGCGCTTCAGTTCACACCACAATCACCACGTTCCACACGACCCCCACTCTGACTGACCAGAAAGTTGTTCAGGTAACCAAGATCTCCTCTCACACATGCACTTTTCTTTACAGTTCAAAGCATCTCTCACACCTCCACTCGGTAGTTCTCCTAGTGGACCACCACTTTCACTTTATCAGTCAGTCACAATTACAACCTCCATCCTCTCACACATATTCAGTCTTACCTTCACTCTAACCCTTAGTCGCTGCTGGGGGTCCCCCTTCCCCGTTCTCTATACTGTGAAATCTGCTGTGATACTTGGCCTCTGTTAGGTGATCCACCAGCCCAGTCGCCAACCAAGAGGGTCGGCTGCACAGCTGCTGCATCAGATGTATACAGTCCAGCAGCAGCAGAAACAGCAGCAGCATGGCTCGCTTCATGCAGCAGCTCAGCAACAACAGCATCAACAGCAACAGCTACAGCAGCAGAAACGGCAAAGCCACCTGCCAGCTGCACAGCAGGTGCAGAATGCCAGGAAATCGTTGAATCTGCCCCATCCAAACAATGCTTTAAAATAGCTTTAAAATAGCATATTCTGCCAGGCTGCTACATGCATCTATCTCATATGCCTATGTTCTGCATCTCCACCTTCCCATATGTGATATTGGTGCCTGCATGTTATAATCTAAATTTTGATAGCTTTTATTAACTTTTTTAGAACTGTGTTAATACTTGGCTGCGAGCAGGGAGTTGAAGGAAGTGCTTTGCTGAGCAATGGCCTGCATGCATTTGGGCTGCATATTCTCGTTTTTTTTTTTTTTTGTCATTCCTTTGATCTGGCATGTGCACCATACCTACCTGAGTCTTGCCACAGTGAATGCCTGTGATCACGTTTTTTTTTTTTTTTTTTCATGTCTATGTTTTTTCACGTCTATGCACTGAAAACTTACATGAAATTTAACCCATTAATGCCTTTCCATTTCAGGTCAGATTGTTTGGGGACAAGATGCCATCTTTGTCATCACCAACCAGCGAAGGATCGCCTGTGTCATCGCCACAGCAGTCTCCCAAACCAGTATGTTTTTTACTCTGAAAAGTGTAACAAAAATTCTTTACAGGGCTATCTTGCATCAGTTTTCTTAAACAAATCTGCTATTCTATAGTTTTGAAACTGTAACTCCCCATGATTTATGGCAGAAATAAGTTACGTTTCCTGTAATAAAACTTTAATAAGCCTTGTGAACTAGCCTCTACCACGTGAGCATATGTTTGCATTGTGGTAAGGCTATGCTCTAACCGACATGTTCTGTATAGGAACATCACAAGAATGTCTGGGGCTCAGGTAGTTCTTAACCGTTCCTGTTTCTGCTCTCATTCTGAATTGCTCCGTTTCTCTGATTTCTAGGTCACGTCACCCAGTTCTCCTGGGTCTACACACATGGTTCGAGCTTCCCAGAGTCCTATCCCGGTGACTGCTAACCAAAGGATAGCCCCGCATGCTCTGCTCTTGGGGAAGAGCGCTTGTACCAGTCCTGCTCAAATGTTGTTGAGAGCACAAATGGTACGGGAACTCTACCAGCCTCTCTGCAGTGACATCAAATTCTCATGTTCTTGAGCCATTGTGAGGGACCTTTCATAGAGTCTCAGACTGAGATATTTATAGAACATAAAATATGGTTTACTTTCTTTCTTCGTTCTCTCCCCTTTAAGAGATAATGCTTTTGTGTTTTAGTCATTTTTTTGGTTTGTAATTTTGGAGTCAAAATTTTGCAGCAATGTTTCAGGGGATTCTGCTAAGTAGGTTTGCTATTAGTTATGTATCTCATATCAGTGACCCAGACTAAATGTATTTTCTTCTCCTGATGATATTTTCTCATTTTGTACAGATTAACCACATCTTCATGCCTTGCTTGCCGCTATCTTCTCTTTGCATACATCACTGTATAATTTCACTCTGTCTTCTTCACCTGTTTGTTTCTGTGCTGCCAATCCTTGGGCTAGCAGCTGATCTTGACCTCCACAGTGCGGCCTGAGCTGCCTGTCCTGTCCTCTCCTTCTTCTCGATTTTCCTCCTCACAGGTGAGCTTTTGATAGAGTGTATGCATTACGGTCTATGCATGATGTGACTGAGAGAAAATGGCTCTTCTGCTGTGGATAGGACGTGGCGTCCGAGGGTTTGTTTGAGAGGATCTCCGTTTAAGGGTATGCACTGTACTCTAGGAGTGCATTGGCTGAAGAGTGACTGAGGTAGTGAAACTTCTCTCCCTTCTACCTCTCATTGCCTTTAGCTCCAGAGCCTGACCCTTCGTCCACCGCCACCAGGAACCTTGACAATCCCGCCAAATCTCCCGCTCAAAGCCTCGGCCACCATCCCACCGTCAGCAGCGCCTCGTCCGAGGGCCCCCATCGCGCCCCTGAGGCTCAGCCAGACACCCACCGGCCTTGGAAGAGAGGCGTCAAAAGTTGGTGATGGCTGTCCAACGTCTCCCCAAGCTGGGGCGAAAACACCACCTGTGCGTCACCTCACCGTGCCACCTCCATGTACGTTACTGGCATTATCGTCCACTCTCTGGACACTCCATCAGTTAACTAGTACCGCATCGTAGACTGATGTACTTCTTGTAAACTGCAACTCACACTTCCCAAGTCCTCTCCATCCCCTACTCCTTTAACTCTGTAGGCATCAAGTCTTACTCAATCAGTGCTTCAAGACAAGAGTATACACAATCTGAACTGCCTGAAGTGCTTGAACATCAAGTTCAAGTGTATGTGTGTGTGTGTGTGTGTGTGTGTGTGTGTGTGTGTGTGTGTGTGTGTGTGAGAGAGAGAGAGAGAGAGAGAGAGAGAGAGACTGTGCATGTGTGCCTGTGTGTATCTACTGTATGTGTGTGTGTATGACTGAATTTTTGTGTGTATGTAAGCATGTGAGCATGTGTGCACTGGTTCCATAAAACAAGCCTGCAACAAAAGAGAAAGGATATGTGTGTGTGTGTGTGTGTGTGTGTGTGTGTGTATACATCCTTGTGTGTGTGTGTCTGTATATGTGTGAGTACAGTATGTCTATACAGACGTATATGTGTGTCTGTGTGTGTGTGTGTGTGTGTGTGTGTGTGTGTGTGTGTGTGTGTGTGTGTGTGTGTGTGATTCGCATGTGCACATCCAAATGCAGTGGTCATTGTGACTATATGACTGTGCTGCACTAGTGCTACTGGCTGTCGTAATTATTAGGTACAAATGTGGTTGGTTCTTTATGTTTTAAACAATGTAAGACAGATTTTTTCTCATTTTAATGTTAATGTATATGTGAATTAGAATTGGAAATGTTGATGAATGGTAGGATGTCATTGTATTGTAATAATATGTATATATGTTTGTTGTAATTGTATATAATGTTTATCATTATGTTCTTACAAAATTGCATTCTTTTCTCATTTCAGCCCTCTACAGCCCAGTACAATCTCATGCATTGGCCAAACACAAAGCCAGTAGCCCAGGCAGCCTTAAACGATCTCATAGCCAGACTTCCCAGCAGCCAGCCAGCCTCCAGAACCACACCTCTCCAAGCAGTCCCCAGGGTCCCACACCAAAGAAGCCCTTACCAGTGTTATATCGTTGCCCCTCAGCCCCGGGCATGTCCACTCAAGCAACATCCTCCTTTCTGCCCTCCAGTCCCTCTGTCACCACAGAGAGAAGCCAGACCACTACCACCACGAATGCCACCTCTCCCACTTTAGCCTTACCCTTGGGGAGCACGACCCCCACCTCGGAGCGGTCGCTCTTGGCCTCAAAGCAGCTGTTGAAGATCGCTCTGTCCTCAGCCTCTGTTCAGATGGCCAGCAACCCGTCCAAGATGGCCGCCATCACAACATCTCGGGATTATATCCAGTCCAAGCCACTGTCTCCCATGTTTTCCCGACCTATCAAACTAGACTGCCAAGGCCACTCCCCGCAAAGAAGCTTGGGCCAGCCGCTGAACCAGCTTTCTCCCGTGTCCACTCAGATCTCCCCAGTCCCAACAACCACACCAAAAATCCCCTCTCCTCTCCCCTCACCTCAGAGACCCTGCCCTCCCTCCCCAATTCTCCCTCCTGGACTCCTTCCAAGTGGCGCCCAGAAACATCCAAAGTCACCCGTGGCGTTACACCACCCAACAGCCCCTACTGAAAGGCTGCCAAAAGAACAGAAGAAAGTGACAGAGGTGGAGGGGAGGAGGACAGATCCAGTAGTGGAGAGACTGATGCCTCTGGCCCAGCCTCTGAAGACAACCATACTGGTCAAACCTCCCACTCTTACAACAAACTCACAAACTCTGAACGCTACCCCAGCTGGAAAAGCTTTAGACTTCACCCTAGTAAGTTTAATCTTCATGTTTGCTTTTCAGTGATCATGGCTTGCTTTTAGCCAGCAAATCAACTCTGTAATCAACTTTGCTGCACTGGAGGTTGTTTTTTGTTTTGTTTTGCTGTTGTGTTTTCTGTTATGTCTACTCACTGGTGTTTTGTCTGGTCCTGAAGTCTGAGCCCCCTTGCTCAGGAGAATCCCAGGGCAAAGCACCAATAAAGAATATACAGAAGAGCCCTCAACCACCAACAGCATCGCCTCCAGCACTTCCTGTGCATCCTGGGGATCATTGTGAGGACGTCTCCACTCAATCAGACAATCACTCAGGTACAGACACATTTGAGACTTCAGCATTTGCGTGTTTGCCTTCAGGCACTAAAATAAGTGCTCTTCAGACCCTCAATACAGTTTTCTCCTCTGGCTTTGCAGCTGTGTCCAGTCTTTCGTCAGACCTGTCACCTACCCAGCCGTCTGTGGTCCCACCATTGAATGACCCCCTGGTACCCAGTGCCTCTCCCTCACCCCTCACACCCCTGCTGGGACAGAACCCCAGTCCTTCTCCCTCATCCGGCTCCACAACAACACCAGAAAATCAGGAGAAACCAGAAGCCACAAAGCCAGTTATTCTAACCCATCTGGTTGATGGCTTCATCATTCAAGAGGGACTTCAGCCTTTCCCGGTGTGGTTCCATTTTAATAATGTTCTCTGATGGAATATTTTGTCATATTATTCTAACCTTTTGGTCACTAAAGAGCCACTCCTAATCATTGGTTAGGCATATGGGACTGACTTCGGTTCTACCTCTCCTCAGGTCATTCGGTCATCCCTGATGGTGGACCAGTCAGGCCGAAAGCTTGAAAGTGCAATGAATGGACTGAAAGATCCAGAACCATTCCACTGTATGGAACCAGCAGATAATTCCTCTGACACAGATGCAGATGTGGGCCCACATGACAGTGAGTAACATACAGGCAAATGATTATGCCAAGTTGGGGACCATCTGCATTACAAAGACCAGAAAATGTGCATGCAATAGAGGATTACAGTACATTTTTACTCAACCCGATTTTACAATCATATTGGAAAATCATTGTTACAATCACATTGGAAAATCTTTTAAAAGTATATTTTACAGTGTATCACTGTGAGTACAGCTAATTTGTCCCATAGTTTGCTGACAAATTGAAATGTTTAACTGTTGAACAAATGTTTCAACTGGAATTGAATGTCTAACTTCTGTATTCCCTTTAACCACCACCCCCCACACAACCACCACCACCACCACCACCACCACCACTCCAATAGATGGGTATGAAGATGGCCAGAGAGTGATGGTGCAGTGTGAGTTCTGCAGAAGAGAAACCCCCTCTCCATCATTTGTCCGCTCCAAACGCTTCTGCTCCAGTTCCTGTGCTAGGCGGTAAGGCTCGTGCTAACATACTGATCCTCTTTTAAAACCACTATGGTAAAATGGACACTAGGTCATTATGTTTTAGTTCCTGTCACAGCGTCATTACACAAGGGAACATGGCTATGCAGTGCGACAGCATTATACCTGGGGGACTAGACCACAAAGGCGACAACAGGAAAGCGCTTAGGTGTCTATATCATGGCCATGTGTCATTAGTAACGACCAAGAACAGGTCATCAGTAAAACCACAGAGGAAGCTGCACTCAATGCACACAGACTCATGCGCTCAACTAGTGAGCACACAATGAAACATCGGAAATAAGAATATGGGTCAGTGAGGAGATATACACAGGTATAGACAATGGCACTGCAGTGGTGTGTGTGTGTGTGTGTGTGTGTGTGTCCTTTCTTTTTTGCATGCATGCATCAATGCAGACATTCACACAATAACTGTAACAGGATGTGGTCAGACACTGCTCACCCAAGAGTCTCAACGTCAGGGGCTTGTTAGGTAGTGATACTGGTGCCTCTACATGCCTGTGTGGGCCTGTGCAAGTATAGCACAACTGTACAATCAAGTCTTCAAAACCTGTTCGTTTGTAACAATCATACCCCAACCTGCCCTTTTCCTGTTTTTTCCGCTTTTCATGTTACAGATTTAGTCATAACAAAAGATTCCGTCCTGCCAGGCGTAGTGGGAGTCAAGATGGCCAGCACAGCCCTGGACTCAAACCAACAGAATCCACCTATGAGGTAAATCTTGGCTGATACTGGCTTGCTAAGAATATGATCATGAACACGGACCTATATACTGTAGGTCATCTACCAAGTGGGAATCATGACATATTCTTAATTGGTCGTTGACTAATGCCCTATGTTCTCAGCTTTTCAATAAAATATGGTTCAGCAAACTGCTGTCCCCTGGCCTTTTACAGATACGTAGTTATCTAAGATCACCTTCATCACAACACTCAGTTCTATAGTGTCAATTAGTTATGGCCCTAGTTGCCCGCTATATGTGTGCTTCAATATGTGTGTGTGTTATTGTGTCTTCAGTGTGTTTTAGATCAGTCAGTGGGCTTGATTTCTCCTCTCCTTTCTAAGGCAGCGTTCACACTAAAACGCTCTTTTCACCTCCTCAACAGCAGTATTCAAAAGTAGTGAGTGCTGCAATTCAATGTAGAAATTAAAACAGGTAGGGCCTACATGTTGTTGCTATGTTACATTATATTTAGTTAAATCACTAGCTCCCTGACATAGCTAAGACAGGCAGCTAAGCAACAACCCAACACAACCTCAAAAGTTGAACTATTTTTAACTTTGAGCAACTTGCGTTTTTAGAAGCCTTTTCCGCTTGGCCCCGCTTTTGAGTCGCGTTGCATCGGTCAGTCGCACCATTCTATAGGGAAACAATTAAATTTGAGTGCCTCGAGGTGAAAAAAGCATGTCAGTCTGAACGCCACCTAACTCCTGTGTGTCTCATTGCTCAGGCTCAGCCGGGCGCAACTGAACAGTGGCGAGTCCAGCCACCCAGAGGCGATGAGGAGGAGGCCGCTGCCCCCATGAAGACCCGCCTGCGCCGGCACACTGAGCTGGAGCGTGAGCGTGAAACCAGGGATGCATCCGAGGAGGCCAGGAGTGAGCCGTGCTCTCCCCAGGACCCAGCCGCCTCTCCCGACCAGTCCTCACGGCCTAGACCCGCTGAGTGGACTGTGGACCAAGTGTGGGAATTCATATCTGCCTTACCAGGTTGGTTTGTGATCCATGCGGCACAGGGCCCAGTTGTCTTCCAGTGCCCAGCTAACAAGCCAAGCTAAACCAGTTTAAGTAAACACAAGAGTCATAAGGGTCTTGTTTAGGCTAAAGCATATTAAAAAGGTTTCACTTAACATGTAAAGCCTGAACATTCACATTTCCTCCTTTGGTCTTAGGCTGTCAGGAGATCGCGGAGTCATTCCGAGCTCAGGAGATCGACGGGCAGGCCCTGCTCCTCCTGACAGAGGATCACCTGATGACCGCCATGAACGTCAAACTGGGGCCCGCACTCAAGATCTGCGCCCGCATCAACTCCCTGAAGGAGCACTAAGAGAGAGAGAGATAGAGAGAGAGAGAGAGAGAGAGAGAGAAAGAGAGAGAGAGGTAGGAGGACAGAGGGATGAGGAGGACAGGCAGAAATGAGATAAGAGTTGGGAGGGGGAGTGAAATGACATACAGCGAGAAAATCCCATATAGCCCAGAGCACTTGCCAATAGAACAGAGCCATTTTGTGCACTTTAAAATTGAGAGATTGCGTTTAATTCGTCAGAGACAATTTCCTGTGTGTTTGCAAAAAAAAAAAAATCAAATGTTAGACACAAATTACCTGTGTATTTAGCATCTGTCTGAAAGCATGATAGCAATATATGGTCAGTATCCGTACACACAAGATCCACACAGTCATAGTAGGAGGGATTTTTGTGTCCACCTTTTGTATGGGGTCTTATAATAAGGGTTGTTTTTTATATTTTGGACTGAGAAGAATGGACCATTCCCTGTGTTACATAGCAAAGGTTGAGGTGAAAGGCAGTGGTAATATTAGTTGCTAGCATGTCCCCTTTCTAGATCTTTTCTTATTGTACTGTATATGTGTACATGTCATAACATTTAAGTGTTTTGTGTGTACAAAGTTCCAGTTGTTTTAAGAAGGATTTGTAATATTTAATATATTTGTTTTTGAGGTTGTGGAAGGTACAACACATGCATATATGGGCGTTTTACAGGGGAAATCATTAACAATACTGTGTTAAGATTAGACAAAAAGGATTTTATTAATCATTTATACTGTGCAAACCAAGCCTAAGAAGTATTGGCTTTAAAACATGTTTAAAGGTATATAAGCTTGAAATGTTTTGTTTTATGAAAACAGGGCAAATGAATTGGTGTCGTTGGAGACCTTAAAGCAGTCGTTTTACAAATGCCAAACCATTGAGGCATTTTATAGTGTAGTATCATGTCAAAAGATGTTTGTCATTGTCACATTACCTTTTCCGTGCCACTTTAAGTATTTAATTAAACAGACATTTTGTTACTGAACCTATGGTCATACTTTTGGCATTTATGAGTATTTTTTTTAATTTACTGTGTTCATTGTTTGCAGTGTAGATGTTATAGATATTTTCCTCTGCTAATACAAACATGCCAGGGCATTCAACATAAATTAATCAAGTGTGCAGGATGCATTATCCCAAAATGCTACACCCTAATACTATAGAACATAGATGTGAGGAGAGAAGCAAGTACTACCTTAAGTCAAAAGGAAATTCACAAAAGAACCCAAAGCTCAATTTTGCATCATTTTTGAACTCAGTTTATGATGATGGTAAAGTCTGTCAATTGTATCTTGGTGTAAGGGTCTATGGTATTTTGACAAAATTAAGTATACTAAATTGAACAAAGTATATTAAATTGAATGAAAACAGGAAAATCTTCATTAACCCAATTTAGCCGCTCTCCTTTAGACGTAGGCTACTTGAGCGTGTTTTATGTGATACCAAGACTAAAAAGGGGACCCTCAGTGCGCCTATAGCCGTTAGATGGCAGTCATGTCCGGAACGTTTGATTACTTCGAGAAATTGTTTACTTAAGAAAAAATGGTAGTATTACATACAATTACCATACACTACTGTAAAGTTAGACAGTCTGTTTGTTGTCAGTGAAATGCAAAAACAGAATATAATCCTAGAGTCATTCTAGTTATTTATAAGTTAATTTTGAACGTCGGTGGGGTTATAGAAAGGGGGCATTGACAAAATGTTTTAGATTATCTGTGTTCCTCTGATAGGCTGAAAGTTTCCTGGTTGGAGACGTAAGTCTTATACACCCCTCGCGCCCCCGTTAGATGGGCTTTCATAATTCAATCCAGAAGTTGACCAAAACGCATTGCCCTGGGCAAAAGGAGGTTCGAGGTCTATTTTAAAATATGAATATAAATTACCCAGTGGTTGATTAGTGTACGTATTTTTTGGGTCACTTTCAGGCCTCGTTCCCGAGATAAGGAATATTTTTGTGACACCTGAATAATTTCTTAACACTTGTTTTCAAAGGATTGAGAAGCATTTGAAAGAATACAAGGATTTAACTATTTGTGAAGCATTCCAACACTATGTCTCAAAGCTGTCGATTATTCTGTGGATTTATACTGAGTTTCATTGGTTGGATTGGACTCATAATTGCCACCGCCACAAACGACTGGGTCATAACCTGCAAATATGGCATGCACACTTGCAAGAAGATGGATGAGCTAGGTTCTAAAGGGTTATGGGCTGAATGTGTGGTTTCTACCTCCCTTTACCATTGCACAGCTTTGAACCAAATACTCGCCTTACCAGGTAAGTTATAGAATGTGCTAAAAACGTTTCTTTCTGTAAAACAAAATGTGACCGAAAAAGTTTTTTTTATAGCCTATAAAATATAATTAGAGACTCATAATCAGAAAATGTACTTAAATACATTCGTATCATATATGGATGAATAACTAACTGCATTTAAGTGTCGTCTATTACGTTTTAAAATCACGTCACTTTTTTCTCTCAGCTTATATTCAGACGTCCCGAGCGCTAATGGTAGCCGCATGCATTGCTGGCTTCCCATCCTTGGCGCTGGTCATGATGGCTCTGCCGTGCGTCAAACTGGCAAATGAGACAGACGGCGCCAAGCATAAACGCGCAATCCTCGGAGGCATCCTAATTCTGTTAATGTGTGAGTCGCTCTCTGCCATTGCTGCATTTATCCATTTTGAAATCATGATGATACATTGCAGAACAAGGTTAGATTTTTACCAAGCAACCATTATTAGGCTACGTTTAATAAACCATTCGACAAATTTACATGGACCTGGACCTGAACTTGGTTAGGATGCAGACGGTCCCTCTTCCTATCAGAGAGCCTTTCAACGCAATATGTGATCACAATGGCCTTAACCGGGGTTGTAGAAGGGGTGACACCCATCTGGGTGCTAGCCAGGACTTCCTACATCCTGTCACAGTGACCCTAATGATGACATCCACAGCTGCAGTTCAAGGATATTATCTTTAGGATATTAATGGGATGACAGACACCTTAAACCCCTAATCTGACTCAATCTTCAGTCATCAAAATTGAAACATAAGCCTATGAATTCACCAGGGTTGTGTTTGTATGTATATCATTCACTGATTAATGCCCATAACCCATTTATTACCTTTTAATTCATTCTTGATATAATGTTTTCACCCTGAAATAAACTAATTGTGCTCTTCTGTGTCTCTCAGCTCTATGTGGACTGGTGTCCACTGTGTGGTTCCCCATCGGGGCGCACCATGACGAGCGCCTCATGTCTTTTGGCCTCTCCCTGTACTCCGGCTGGGTGGGCTCGGCCCTGTGCCTCCTTGGCGGGGCAATGATAACCTGCTGCTCTGGCGGCGGGGCCCAGCCCCAGAACCACCACAACCGCTTCTACTACTCAAAGCAGAGCGGTACGGCCAACGCCATGCCTCCCGCAGCCAATCATGCCAAGAATGCCCACGTGTGAGAGAACGAGAGAGAGAGAGAGAGAGTCCTCTTGGCACTGAAACAGACCAGCAACTAACTCCAGAAGAAAATCACACAGGATGCCAATTCTGACCTTCAACCAGAACAGATGGGAGAGACGAGAGATGTTCATGAGTTCCTTTGCCTCTACAGACATTACTTAAATACATAATACGTAAATATGGACTACTACATTGAGTTTGTTTATGGAGTACAAGTTTGTCTATGTACTGTCAGCTTTTGAAGTCTCATTTTGTATTTCTACTTATAGGAAACTATATTATTACCATACTCTCTAGTTTAGATGGTACCTGTATGATATTGTTCTTTTTTTCCTGTTATAAAATCCTACATTTATGCATGAGCACTACATCCTATCATGCTTCTTCGTACTGCCTTACTGTCATCCAGGAAATGACTGGGACAAGGCAGGGATGCATCCCTGTCCCCCAGCTGATTTGAAAGCTCTTCCCCTCGTGCTGTTGGGGGCACACGTGTCTGATTTAAACGAGGCATATGTTAGAGAGGCAGGAAACCACATTATTGAAAAACAGCTGTCCAGGTGGCTCCTCGAGGTTTTTTTTCCTGGGCAGCTCTGCTCTCTTTCCTGCTCACACTCCCTCAGGAAATCGATATCTCGCTTTGAATCACACACACACACACTCACGCGCACACACACACGAAAGCACAAACCACATGATTGCATGAGTCACAGATACGTATTTCACAGACTCTAGTGATTTCCTCTGCTGATTTACCTTAACTGTTTGGAGAACAGAGACGCAATAAAGAACATGCATGTTTTTCTTCAGTCCTTACAGATGTATTTCTCCCTGTGTTTCACATGTAATGTGATTTTAAAAGGGATTGATGACATGTAATCCATTAGAATTGTGCCTAATAACCATGACTAATCTCCTGATGTGTCTCTCATTTTGAAAACATCACATGACCCATAAATTACCAGTTTATAACAACAGATAATGGCTCCAAGACTAAGGTTTGTGTTTAATAAAATATACTAATTCTGTTCCGTTTTTGCCCCCTTAAAATTATAAGATTATATCTACGTTCTGAGTAGTTCTGAGATATTGAGCTTCAAAGTCTTAGAATTCCATACAGTTATACTGATAAACGGAACAAACCTCTTTAGATATAATGTCCAAAAATGCATACTACTACATATATAACTACAAGAAACACCTCACCTCACCTTTTTAAGGTGTCACAGAATAAGAATATGTCAATAACTCAATTTTGACAAAAATGTCAGATAGAACCTTATGATTCTAAGGGGCCGTTTTATTTATAGGCTAATGCCACATACAGTATGAAAACAGTTCATACACCTTTGAATAGAATACATTAAATGATGCCTTAGTTGTATCTGTGATGAAATGTAAACCACCTTGTCCACTGAAGAACAGAAAAGTCAACAATCATCAAATACATCTTCTCTCTTCATCATGGTTTTGTACAGGAAATATGAAATGAATTCCATACTTGCCACAAAATCTAATCATAATGATTAGACTACTCCAATGAACAAAGATTGCTGTAGGTTTGCATTACTGTAAGGCTTCTTGTGACAGAAGAGAAACAATCAAAGAAGAGATTGTATTTGAAGCTATATTTCTGTATACATTCCCATACATTAGTTTACAGAAAACAAATAAAAACATTAATCTTCTCTCATCTCCAGAGTGATTTTGTTGCATTTGATATATTTCTCTCTCTCTCTCTCTCTCTCTCTCTCTCTCTCTCTCTCTCTCTATATATATATATATATATATATATATATACATATATATACACACACATATCATTATGTTTCATATGATGCCTGAAATACTGTTTCTCTTCAAGAAGATGACAAACAATTGCAGGGCAGATGTGCTGCACACATTGTGAGTGAAAAATAAGTCTTTATATCACACAGAGAGAAGAAAGGCACTATTTCAAAGTTCAGAGTTTTGTCCTTTCTGATGCTGTTTAATGGAATCTCTAACTTTTCAATTTGTCTAATTTTTCTTATTCCTGGTGACAGATAACAGAAGAGAAGGAGAGTCAGATACAGCAACAACACCCTCTCACTCTTTTTCAGGCATACACAAATCAAGCCACATCAACAAGGGAAAATAAACAAATACATAAAAAAAAAGCACATTGCAAACTGTAACTGCAACCAACACAGACAACATCACTGCCCTTCATCACTCACTCAGGTGAATACTCCTCATCATCATCCACCAGCTCCTCAAAGCCTTTCCTGGTCCGGCCTCTGCTTTTTGACTTGCCAGCGGTCCTGTGGCTGTCAACTCCCGGCTGCTGCTCGTACTGGTACCCATGCTGGTACTGATGCTCTTCCTGGCACTGGTTCTGGTTCTGATAGCCGCTCTCCTCACCTCCCCAGCCCTGATACGGGCTCTCAACTGTATCACCGTGAGGGAGGGAGTCCTCCTCCACAGTGAAGCTGTCGTCCACACCTGCGTCAAAACACTGGTAAGTGCTGGCGTGGGCCTCTTCCTCCTGGGCAAACAGCTCCAGAGAGCTCTTCCACATTCCATAGCCAAAGTAAATCAGCAGACCTGTCAGGAAGCATAGGAGCTAAACCTTTAGAAATATATTCAGTCTTACAATTGTCTTGAAGAAAAAAAAACATTTAACATATTTTGGCCATTCAAAGCAATACATCTTTACAAAAATAATACATAAAGCATACGTATGAGAGCCACATACCTATAGAGCACCACACCGCAAAGCGCACCCAGGTAATGCTGGAGAGCTTGAGCATCAGGTAGATGTTGACCAACATGGCCGCCACAGGCACAAAGGGCACACACGGCGCCATGTACGGCAGCTTCTTGCGACTCTCAGGCTGCCGTAGGATGATCACCAGCAGAGCGGCCATCTTGAAAGCGATGATCCCAACCAGCGGCACTAAGGCCCAGCGGGCACCACCGGACTCTCGATCCAGGCCGTAGATGACGATAGACCACAGGAGGAAGGTGAGGACGAAGAGCAGGAGGACGCAGCTGGTGACCGTGCGACCTGTGGCTGGCGTGGGTCGGTCACTGGAGTCGGGCAGGCCCAGCCGCACCCGCAGGGTGTAGTAGTGGGGCCCCAGAACTCTCTTGAGCAGGGAGGAGGGCGCGCTGTCCACCTCCTCCCCCTCCAGGTTCTTTCCACTGATGCCGTAGCCCGAGCTGTCGGACTGGTACCCCAAGGGGTCTGAGCCGTCAATCAGCATCTCGTCATCGCCCTTGCCCGGCAGGTTCTTGGTGCCGCAGGTGTTGTTTGTGTCGTCGTCGTCATCGTTGTGGTGATCCTTACCACCCTGGTATGCCTCCTGCTCACACTCGGCCAGCACCCCCTCCTTCCTCGTCTTGCCCACACTGCCGTCGTCATCCTCCCCCGTCAGGTAACCGCCGTGGCCCTGGAAGTCAGCCTGGTCAGGCTGGTAGCGCAGCAGGAGCACGCACACGGACACCAGCGTGTAGGCCAGCAGCGTGCCGATGGACATCATCTCGATCAGGTCCCGCAGGCTGACCAGCAGGGAGAGGAGCGCCGCCAGGGAGCCGGACACCACACACGCCACCACCGGCGTCTCCGTGTAGGGACTCACATGGGCTAAGAACCTGAGGTATGACTGGACTGTGTGAATGACCAGGCAGACTGTTCTCAAGTGCATCATGTGCATATACTGTATGTGCATACAGGCACATGTTGTATTCATGTTGTATTCATATTGTCATGCAATGCATTATCCGTAACTCCAAATATTAAATCAAATATCAAATACTGATCTCATGTGCAAAATAGATGGAACATACACACACATATGCATATACTGATACACACATATCCCACATATGGAAAAGAATCCCTATTCACCTGAAGAGAAGGCCATCCCCAGCCATGGCATAGATGACCCGTGGCATTGGGAACAGAGAACCCAACAGACTGACGGTGAGGCCAGCAATGGCACCTATGGCCACTACATACTTCCCCGCCATGAAGCCATGAATAGCAAACATCTCCATTAGTGGGGCATCGCCATCAATCAGATTATAAGGCACCATCAGCGTCAGGATAACACTAACCTAAATAAACATTACAGAACAAGAAACATTAAACTGTATATTTGTCAGAGTCTTTTGAACTGTGATGACATAACAATATGACAAACCCAAAGTACTTTTAAATTCATCACATATGCTTTTACTAGAGTTATGGATTTGTATGTGTTTCACGATCATTATACGTTTTAAAAGTGTTGTTTGAAGGGAACTTTCTTGTCCAAAAAGTCAGATGAAAAAAGAAAACCTATTTCAGTGGAAAATATGCAGGTAGAACTGGCTACCACATCAATATTTAAAGAGTCTACAGCTAGCAGAGCCTCAAGTCTCAATACTGAAACCTTAGAAACCTTAGGCAATCAACACACACAAAAAAGACCAAAACGATTACTTCTGATTGGATGCCAAATAATATTGCAACATTTACTTGCTATAACAAGCTATGGTATTATAACATATAAACTTCCATAATCAATATCCCTATTTGCTTGTGTGTGTGTGTGTGTGTGTGTGTGTGTGTGTGTGTGTGTGTGTGTGTGTGTGTGTGTGTGTGTGTGTGTGTTTGTGTGGCTGTATCTAAGGCAATACACCTACAGTCTAATTTACCATGAAAACAGCTCTGAAAAGGCATGGTCAAAAACCTGCTGGCTCTTTTCATGTGGGGGTGTGTGTGTGTGTGTGTGTGTGTGTGTGTGTGTGTGTGTGTGTGTGTGTGTGTGTGTGAGAGAGAGAGTTCATTGACGTTTTTTATGAAGATTCTATGCATATAGCATGCACATAAAAATGCCAGTGTGCTCTTTTACCATGTTGTTCAAATCTACACACGCATGTAAACATATTTTATATTATGCACACACACATACATACCCAGACACACACATACCCACCCACCCACACAGACACACACACACACACACACACATTTCAGGCTGCTGCATGTTCCCCAGTGTTCCTCAGTGGGTGTCGGGGGCAGGGGGAGTAGTGAATACTCACAGAGACGTAGGCAGTGAGGCAGGTGATGAGGGAGGCCGTGATGGCGTACGGGATGGACGTGTTGGGACTCTTGGCCTCCTCCCCTGTGGTGGCGATGATGTCAAACCCAATAAAGGCGTAAAAACAAGTAGCAGCACCCTGCATGACCTATAGTGACCCAGCAGGGGTTTACAAGCAAGGAAGAGGAACCGAAAGCATGGAGTGACAACACAAACATCTAAAGGTCTCAAGCCTTTATATAAATGTTCCTTAGACAGGACAGTGATACAGTACATGAAATGTGACAAGGACACTGTGGAGACTGGATTGCATTTATATAACACTCTTCTACTCCTCTGAGCACTCAAAGCGCTTTACGGAGTAATGCCTCACATTCACTCACACATTCATACACTGATGGTGGACGCTACCATGCAACGTGCCAGCAAGCACGTCAAAGTTTGGAGTTTAGTGTCTTGCTTTAGATAGATAGACATGTATTGATCCTTTCGGAAATTCTTCTTGCACCATACAGCTCATCAGATAGACAGACAGACAACAGACCACAGACAACAACAGGATCACTAAAGCCTCCCTCACCCCCACACAACAACAATACACAATACCAAGTATCTCTAAGTTATAAAATAGTAAAGTGCAGTATCATTAGCACCAGGGTGCTATCAGTAGTAAAGTGCAATATCATCAGTGACATTTTAATTATAATTGACTAATTATTCCAAAGTTCAGTTTTATCACACAGAAAGTGGATCAAGTTATTTTCCCTAACTTATTCAGTAGTGTAATGCAGAGATGATTAGGACACTTCGACAGGATCTAGCACGAGCATTATAGACGTGAGGGTGTCGGACATTCTCTTACCCCTGACCAGCCGTAGGGTAGAAATCTACCTCCGTCCCAATTAGCCCCACTGATAAAGAAGAGGCCTGCGATCACCATGAAGACCCACACCACCAGGTTGACTATGTTGAGCACATTGTTGAGGGTCACAGAGTTCTTCACTCCCAGAGCCACAATGACAGTCACTATAATGGCGATGAGCAAAGCCAGCATGTCAGGATATGACTCCTCACCTTTGCCTGTTTAAACAAGAAAATCGTCAAGTCATGAATGTCTTTGTTCACTTTTGTTTGTTAGCTGCTCTGTATTATTAAATCATCATATTGGTCTATAAATGTTGCATTAAACAATTATTCAATTAATGTAACTGGCATACAATCATGTAAAATAAAAAAATATATAACATTATAACAAAAAATAATGTACCATGTAAATACCCCATATAATATAAAAATGAATGGCATTAAAGCCCATGTGAATGCTCACCCAGGCCATTGAGAGTGCCCAAGTTGTTGATCATGAAGCGGCTAATGGTGTGATTGGCTAAGGAGTCAAACATACTGCTTAGAGCACTGGCCCCCGCTGCCGTGCCAATCAAGTACTCCAGTATGAGGTTCCAGCCAATGAAGAAGGCCACAAACTCCCCCACGGTCACATAGCTATAGGTGTAGGCGGAGCCTGTTGTTTTCGGCACGCGGACGCCAAACTCTGCATAGCACACCCCTGGGTGGAAAAGCACCAAGAGAGAATAATAAATAATGTGCTTTGTTTTTCAAAAAAATATATTCCCTTTTTAAAACATGTTCACTGTAAAGTAAGTGGTGTGGTCCTTTGTACACATTTGTGAGCGTCAAAGACATGTGTCATTGACGCGCGATCCCAATTGTTGGGCAGCACACAAAACACCCCACATGCGCGTTGATGACGCAATTCTCATCACGCACCGTGTGCACGGCACAAAGAGCCGGGAGCATGTCACAGCCTTAAGTCAAGACCACTGCTGATGCTGTTTATGTTTAAGACAATTTTTTTAAAAGAACACCCAGTCTGAATTCTCCTAGGTCAGATCAATGAAAAAGATCAATGAAATGAGGAGAGTTAGCAGGAGACCCCCCTGAGTGACAATACAAATTAATCTGTGTATCTGTGGCTGTTTTTTAAGGGCATTCATATTTCAGAAGACTTTGAGATGAGAGATGGCTTTGAGTGATACTGTGACAAATAGGCATTGCTTGCAAACTTTCTATCTTATCCCATATGTAATATGTTGCAACTCCTTTCATCCTAACAACTATACAATGAATCATACAATGTTTGTGGTGGTGTTTGAGAGCTGAACCAGTGGGAGGGTCTTACCTGACAGAATGGAAGCCACTGCAGCGATGACAAAAGACAAGATGACGCCAGGGCCGGCCATCTCCTTAGCAACAAGCCCTGCGACCACATACATGCCGGTGCCGACGCAGCTGCCCACGCCGAGCGACACCAGGTCCACGGTGGTCAGCACGCGGGCAAGCTTGGTGCCGTGCAGGTCCGCTGCGCCCTCCTGCATGGACTCCACGGGCTTGGTGCGCAGCATGCGTGAGTGCAGGCTGTACCAGGAGGCCTCCCACTCCACCTGCCGTGGGTCCAGCTTGGCGAAAAGAGCACTCATCTTCCCGCTCAAGGTGGTATTTGATCAGACTTTAGTCCCTCAGGATGGAAGTGGTGGATCAGGGAGCGATTGAGTGTTTGTTCTCCCTATTTACATATGCTGGATTTGCTCTATATCCAACCCCAAACCAGGCTCCTGTGTTCTCTCTCTCTCTCTCTCTCTCTCTCTCTCAGAGAGGGTCCATCACTATTTCCTTCCGCATGGCTCTACAGGTAAAGTGGGCTCTGTCTTGCTTCTGATGAAAAAAACAGACATTTGAGGATGACAAATAGTTTAGACAAAGGACAGGCTAAATCACCCACTGGAGATGATGCATTCAGAAAACCGTGATGATTTCTGCAAATGGCTGTCAGAGCTACCTTTGCACCTTAAGATTTGCTTTGATTTGTGCACAGTGGTGGAGTGAAAAATATAATCCAACACACAATTCACACAAGACCAAGCATGGTGACATAACAATAAACAAAGGCAATTAAAAGGCTATTAAAGCGGCATTTATGAATGCAGTGTGCTGCTTTGGCGCTATGCCTCATTAGATTTGCAGACAAGCAGATGGGCTTTGCTAGCAGTGTGGTCCATTGTGAATGAAGGGCCACACAGGAAAACAATCCACAATAATGGACCCACAACAAATGCAATTTGTGCTTTTAAAAATGGCTCACAGGAAAACTATTCTTTATCACACACATGCCCATGCATAAACACTGAAAGCAAATAAGTTAGAAGTAATAAGGCACCTAACACCTAATTAAATCTTTCACTAAAATGGATGAAACCTTGGTATCACAACCTCCTTCTCTTGCTTATCTGGTGAAAGCAGTTTTTCCTTTTATGCCTTTATTTGTCACCCATCTCAGTCCAATCTTCCTCAACCTCCTCTTCTTCAATTTCCATTCATCAGCACAACTCTGTAGATCTTGTTCACTCTCACCTGGCTGACAGCATCAACTCATCTTTATTTTTTCCACTCCAGCACTCTAATGTGTATCTCTCTCTCTCTCTCTCTCTCTCTCTCTCACACACACACACACATACACACACGCACACACACACACACACACACACACAGACTCTCTACTGATACAGTTGTTGACTGATTTCTGTCTGAGGAGGGTGCTCAGGAGCAAAGCTGCCAGCATGGTCTGTGGTAATTACCTCTGTATCTGACCTGTCTGTGTTAACAGGCTTGGACACTGGACACAGTGGGCAGCCCCCGTGTCTAGCTGTAGCCTGGGCTGGCATGCTGGCTTCAGCTCCCTGCTGAGAGTCTGTCGTGTTTTACTGAGCCACGTCTGTGAGCAGCAGAGAGAGGCTGCCCCCCAACACACACACACACGACTAACAAGGGAGGCAGAGGGAGGGAAACACTTCGGCAAAGTAGTCCACACTAGTCAAGTGCCATTGCCACAGCAAGTCATTTTCTCCTTAGCGAAGTTATAATTACAGTAATCAGCTTTCTCTCAGTCTCTCACTCTGATTGGGTGACCTGCTCATTTCTCAGCTTTGAAGTTTGTCCAAAGGCTTCAGACTGCAAACTTGTAGTCACATACATTCTAAAAGGATTCTGTGAACAAATTACAATTCATATGGAACATTTAATGGAGCCGACTAATAACCCAGCGGTATCAGATATGGCAGATAGTGTGCCAAGGACCCACTGATTTACATGACAATGGTAAGGATATTTAGGCAGCCTCTGTTCTGGGCATCGATACGCCTGAGGATTTATTTGCTCACACAGGTTGTTTGTGGAGATGATTCATAAGGCCTTGGCTGATGAGGGGCCATTTGATTAGGTTTGTCTTTTATGCGCAGACAAAGCATTGACGTCACAGCTGGGGTCTACAGGGAGTGCGTGGGCGGTGGAAGGCAGGAGAGAGGTGGTATGAAGAGGGGTGGGGGGTTAGATCTTGCAGACAACGAGGAGGAGGTGAGTCAACCCTCCCTCACGTCCAACAGAGCACGCCTGCTCGCTATAAAGCCCTCATGTCATCAGAGCTCACGCACAACAAAAGGCAGCTGCTGAGTTTACAGGAGACCAAGATCAGTATCACTGAAAAGGGAGAGTAACACTGCTGTAAGCTCTTACCTCCTTTGGTTAGAGCCAGAACTGAATTGCAGGACAAAAACCACGGAGACTGTGACTTTAATTAAAACATTTTCTGCATCTACAGTATGGTAGGGGGGTACGGGCAGTGAAGGTGAGCCTAGTGTTACTAGATATCTCTCGGCTCAGGTAGCACAAACAACGCACATTTATACATCCAATATAGAACACACTTACTGTCAGTAATGACACCCAACCTTTCAAATGCAGTCCACAAACACATTTGCTTTGGTTCCTCTGAGCACATAGTGGAAACAGAGGCATATATTTAAGTCACAGTGGATGACAGCCTAGAATTCTCCTGTCCCTGCATGAAGCATTAGCTTTCAGAACTGATGGACGAACTGGAGCACATCCAAAAGCAGAGAATACAGGTCTCTTCAGTAGAAGAGACTCCACTCCCGCCTCTCTCCCTTGCGGAGAAAAGTGGCTAGTACACAACGCCTCTCAGAATATCACAAGGTCATATGATTCCCAAAGTTAGAGGGATGCGTCAGCATGAGTTTCAATAATCTAAGTAAAATATCAGAGCTGAAAGAACAGCAAGAGTAGAAAGTAACAGGTGAAAAGCAAATTATCCATGCACTTCAGCAATATAAGATTATATTTCCATCAGTTTCATCTACTGTCATGGCCATAAGGTGTGCAAACACTAGCACACCGTCTAGGCTATTTTAACGTAATAAATGCATAATGTCAAGCTGCACAGACCATATCCTTGGCAAAATACATTACAGATGTTTAAAATGTTATGGATTGCACATATGATGGATTGCAGAGCAGGAAAGTGAACAGAAACATCTGATTGATATTTATTTCTATTTTTAGATCATCCATATTTGGATTCTCACTGTTCAATTAAATGAAATAACAGTAACGCGCCAATCTTCACAAAGTACAAGTAGTCTATGAACTACATTACGGTAGCCTCGGCTGTCTGCCAGCGTGCCACTAGGCGGTTAATTTCAGTACCGCGGTCAGCGACCGGAAAACAATTTTGTTTGATTATTTTTTATTCAAGACAAATATCAACAAGAGTAAGACATGATCTAAAAGCTCAGTTTTCTGGTGGGTTCGAGTGACCATAGCAAACGCTATAGTAGGCAAGCCTAGTTGTGGTGAGATTTTTAAAATAGCATTACAAACACCCTACTTATAAAATGGACAAGGATCAAACCAACAGAATTGGTATTCTACTGCCTGTAGTCTACACTTCCTTCAACTCAAAACATCGACTATGTTTTGCCTTTTCAGCGACTGTGACATAATCAACATGTAATATTTATGAGAAAGATCAGTTTTCATTTCCTGGGTGTTGAGAGAAATAATTTCTATGTTGATGAAATAAAATACATATGCTACACATTGCCCATACAATTCCTTCAGAAGAACAACAATAAACACACGGCTCTAGAAATGTGCGTCTCCGGAAGTTTATAAGCACTTAGGTGAACACTAACTATGAACTATGACGCTGAGCTAAGAGCCACCCTAAACTTATAGCCTCCTATTTGGAACATTGTTCATTTTTGAATAGTTGAGTATAGTTGAGTATTTTTCCAATTAATATGTAGGTTCCTATTATTACCCTAACTTTTCATTTATTCCCTCGACCTTTATTAGAAATGCTAAAAACTTACCAAGGTGTCGCCATACAATGATCATGGTGCAATTGTTCAACTAAACTCCATTTCCAACGGTGTCCAGGAAGGATCCTAGCACAGTCAGTGTGATGGGCTGAGGTGGAAAGATGCCGAGCCTTCATGAATAATTCATGAGACCGTCTATGTGATCAGAGCTAAATAAATTATTTAGCTACACCATGTCCCCATTCAGTAACTGCTTACGTCAATGACGCTTCACAGCGTAGCTCTGTAGGCAGCCACACGATTGGTGTAACTCGTTTAGCGGTGCGTGCGCTAAATTATGTTTGTGGGAAAAGGCAAGGCTGATTTTCCGTCGAGAAAATGTTGACTATAGGCTACGGCTGCACTGACAGTTAGATTAAACGGTGGTCTATTTATCTTCACTTGGGAACAACCCAGCTGTGATCTTATGGAAACCTACACTTTCTCTCCCTCTTACCAGTCATGACATGAGGAGCTGTCATTGGCCAGTCAGCCAGCTTAGTTTGGGTGGATTTTAAAGGCTGCGCCTATTCAATACAATCTAGTCTATCCGTGAGTGTTGTTGTGCTGCGCAAACTCAGTGAAGTCTGTCTGTCATTGTTGTTTTTCGTCCTAAAGAGATATTCCCTGAAGTAGATTTGATGAAACAATTAAAATATTTTGTCTTAATCTCTTAATGATGCTGGCGCTCTGTGTCCTCTCTAAATGCACAGGCCTCTATGTCTACTTGATCATGCAAAGGCTACTCCACCTTGAGTGTTATAAACAGTTTATAGGCCTACCCAGTTTCAGAGTTGACAGGTCTTTACAGTCTTTAACATGTGCATACATTTTTAAAAAGTCAGACTGAACAACAGTTGTGTCATTGCAAACAGCCCTCCGCTATATAATTTTGCAGTTGATAAAAAAGGAATATTACAAATTCATTTTTTTTATTAACCCCCACCCTGCTCCCACATGACATACCTCATCCCCACCCTCTTGAAATTCAAGTGGATCTCAGGTTCCCCTTGAAACAAGAAAGGTTGCCATGGTGACATATAGTGTGCAAATGGGTTGCTCTGGCCAAGCTCTCTAACATGCATCAAGGAGAATGGATGTGGCCTGGATTTAACAGATCCATCATTCACAGGTGGCATTGATATCCAAGAGAAAGGACATATTAGTTTTGAGAAGACTATGAATGATTCACCAATTGTTCTTATGTTAAAGTATATTAAAAAACATTTCCTGTCTGGTTAAAAGACTTCTACTTCATCTTTATTTTCTCCACTCCACTTCTCCATTCTCTCTGTGTGTCTCTCTCTCTCTCTTGACTGATACAGCTGTTGACTGATTTCTGTCTGAGGAGGGTGCTCAGGAGCAAAGCTGCCAGCGTGGTCTGTGGTAATTACCTCTGTATCTGACCTGTCTGTGTTAACAGGCTTGGACACTGGGCAGCCCCCGTGTCTAGCTGTAGCCTGGGCTGGCATGCTGGCTTCAGCTCCCTGCTGAGAGTCTGTCGTGTTTTACTCAGCCACGTCTGTGAGCAGCAGAGGGAGGCTCCTGTCAGTCAAACAAACAAGGAGAGTTTTTTGCAAAACCATTTTTTTGCCTGATGATGCTCAGTGCTGCATCAGATACCCAGACACTCAGATACATCATATACCCAGTGGTTGACACCCCCCTGCTATCTATCTGAGTGGTTCCTTTAGAGGATGTGAGTTCCCACACCCACCCCGCTTATTCTCTAGCCTACTCCCAGTGTTGTCAGGTGATAGCAGACTTGCAATATGATACCCAAGCCAGAATTGGATACAGGCTGTCCATTTGAGGTGAATTTCTGCTCAATTTTTCTTCATAATCATGACTCACTAGTCTGGTTGACACCAGACTTCATATCTCAATTGAAAGTGGGTCTGGAAAGGCTGCATTGACGCACGACTTACAGAGGCGTAACAAGCAATGAAATTAAACTTAAATTGGTGTATTAAACTTACCAAATTGTTTCAGAAGTGCAGTAATCTAATCTTTCTTGTAAATGAAGATTTAAAATGTAGTTGCTCACTCAATTCCAAAGAAAATACGTGTCCACATCTGTCGCTATCAGCGCAGCCATTGGTTGTGTTGGATGCACAGCTCTATCTGTCATCATAAAGCCTGCCCCATGCCGGATAAGCGATTATGATTGGTGCTTGGGTTTCTGGAACATTGGAAATGGGTGGCCTCCTTGCCAGGCTGACCTACAGAACAAATTCAAATTTGCTAACAAGTTTGTCTGGATTCTCCCAGGCTAATGACTCACTGTATGTGAACGTGATTTTCTTGCAATTTATCTGTTGTACAATTCAACAAAGTACTCACTGAAGCAATTTGACAAATTATAATTGAGTTTGATAACATTTGATAGTAAATAGCTAGATACTTTCCTTCCAGTTCTACTCACAGCTCTGAATACTGGCATTTATTTCAGGACTGAAGCACATAGCTTACACAGAAATAAATACAGCCCTGGAAAAAAGACCACTGCACATTTTGAATATGACCGTCAACTCATTCAAATCTCGCTCCGCAATCGTAGGATGACATCAGAAAAATGTGCCGTGGTCTCTTAATTTTTTCCAGAGCTATATCTCAGAAATAGACAACAGCAAGGTCTGAATGTCCCATCATCTTGTTTTCATATAGTTGTACAAAGTAGAGGCAATATCAGTGTACTCTGGGAAGCAATAATGGAACGATTTCAGATAATCAGCATTTCACATTTACACTTCAATGAACTTGCAATGTGGTCCTGCCTGGTTCTGGTTGTTGAATGTTGAATGTTTTTTTTTTCTTCTGACGTCTGCCGAGCAGTCCCCTCCCCCCTACACAGCACCATCTCTCTGATTAACTCTCTTTTCATAACCTCAGCAGAAAAGGTGCCGACATATTACATCATGCCTGACATGCAGACAAGGATCTGAAGCCATAGCTGTCTGCACAGTAATCAACCTGCATGCATGTGGGAATCCAAACACAGTGACTGACTGAGGACAGACAAGAGGACATTTTATCATAAAGGAGCCTAGCAGCTCTTTACTTTCATAAACTAAGTAGGCTATTATAATGTATATCCAATTATAATTATATATAAATATAACTATAATATGTATATGCATTGGTTAAAGATGCAAACCAAATACATGCTATTAGCCATGAAATTGCCAAATGTTACACACCAAGTGCAACCAAGTGGCATAATAACGGCAATGATCAGTTATTTTATTTTGGGCATTTTTCAGACTGGATGCAGATTTTTCGCATAACAGAGACAGACACAGGATGTGAAAGAGAGAGGTTGGTGAGGGAGAGGGATGGGTGAGGGATGAGGATGGTGCTTTTAAAGCTAAGGCTGGCAGCAGCAATTCTCCCAGAAAAGAATACAGACATGACTAAGTTGTTTGACATAATAGTATATATTCTTCTTGTGGGTTTTCATTACAGTCTCAGTAAGCCTAGTTGCTAGAAAACAAGTTGTATTTGAGTTGTATTTCACATCCAGTCAACTAATCTGACTTATGCAGGCCTATATATGGCTGGAGTGATCAGCCATCACAGAGAAATCCAGATGATATTCTGACTCAATTTCACACTAAACTTAACACAAAACAATACAAAACAAATATACCTCTACTGGTAAGGTGCGCCCTCGGCAGGTTAAATTACCCTGGTTAAACTCCGAGTTACTTAAACTCCTTAAAGGGATATTCCACCATTTGGGGAATTACACTCCAACCTCCCCTAAAGTTAAACAATTGATTTTTACCTTTCTGCAGTTGATCCAGCCGTTCTCCGAGTCTGGCAAAAGTCTTAGCTCCAGCCTAGCATAGATCATTGAATCGGATTAGACCATTAGCATCTCGCCTGCTAGCATCACGTTTAAAAGTGACTAAGATTTCCGGTAATTTTCCTATTTAAAACTTCTCCTCTCAAGTTAGAAAGTGTAATAAGACCAATGGAAAATGAAACGTGGCGATTTTCTAGGCTGATCTAAAATGGAACTACTCTCATTCAGGCATAATAATCCAGTCACTAACCAATTCGTCTGCTGCAGCTCAACCTTGTTGCTGGAAGTTAGCCTACGGGGACTATTTTCAGTGCATATCATTGTGCTGCTGCGCCCATGGTGTTCTTCGATTTTTACGGATGGATGAACTGGAGAAATGTAAAAATCAATTGTTTAACTCAAGGTTAATACATTGGTGATACATTTTCTTTCTTTGAGATCACACAAGATGATCTCATAAAGAATGTGAACACTCTAAAAAACTCCAACAGCCGTGATAGCTATGGCTTAAGCACTGTGGTTTTGAAGACCCATGCTAACAGCCTTATACCTCTTCTACATCACTTAATCAATCTCTGTATCAGGCTGTCCATTTTCCCCTCCAGCTGGAAAACAGCCCAAATCACACCGATTTTTAAAGCTGACAACCCTTGTCTGGTCTCTAATAGACCTAGCTATACTCCCAACAATGTCCAAGCTGCTTGAAAAAACTTTGTACAATCAATTAAGTCGCTATCTAGAAAACAGCAACAGGCTAAGTGACTGCCAACATGGTTTCAGTGCAAAACGGTCCACCATGTCTGCTTTATTCGTAACTTCTCAATAGAAGACACATTACTTGAGCAATTTTTATCGATTTTCATAAAACATTCAACACAGTAGACCACCTGATTTTATTATCCAAACTCCACTCTTTTAACCTATCACCCTCAGTATTAGACATGATTTCCTTTTATTTAACTGATACTGTAGATCACAAGTTGTCAAAATTGACCATGCAATATCTCAGCCCTTGGGATGTGGTATGGGTGTCCCTCTGGGAAACATTCTGGGGCCTTTACTTTTTCTTTTATATATTAATGATCTCCCAGCTGTGTGTAAATAGGCTACTCTAAATGCCTAATGTATGCTGATGACACTGTGCTCTTTCTATCTGACCCTAAAACTCCAAACTGTCATCTGATCTTCAATTTTTACATAAGTGGTTGAATGACAATCACTTAACCATTAATGCTAAAAGAAACTGAATGCATGTATTTCCACTCAGCCAGAAAACATCTGTCCATCACCAGTCCTGTAATTTTTTCAAATCAAACTCTTGTCATCACCAAATCATATTGTATTATATTGCATATAGTATTTGGTAGTACTACTTGACTCACACCTCACATCTGTGAACACACTTCCAAGCTAACTAAAAAGTTAAATCAGAAACTATATGTATACAACAATATCAGATCATACCTATCCTCTACTGTCTCCAAAACCTATCTGGAAGCGATTATATTCTCAACCATCTCATACTGTCTACCAATCTCTCACCAAGGAAGTTACTGAACCCATCACACAGTTATATTACCGAGCTTTGAAGATCCACAGTAACCTTCCCAAATGGACACACTGCGCTCACTCAATCACATGCTCTGTCCTTTCAAAATGTTATCTGCAGTCATGCTATTTCTTTTTATTTTCACCTCACAAACACTCATCTCTCTTTTACCAACACATAACATGCTTCAAGTGCGTGTCACTAGGTCAGTTTCCACGGCCCCCCACCCAGTGCCCTAATATTGGTTTTGGGCAGAGGTCCTTCATACACACTGCTAGAGTCTGGAATGGCATTCCTCAACACATCAGAGAATTACAATCCATCACACAAACAACTATAAACTGCTACTTCTCAATACATACACTTCCAAACATTGACCTCTATATATCACTGTCTGTGCTAAGTGCCCCCCCCCCCCCCCATTTTGCCAACAACCATATATTTGTTCAGATTATAACATGTTTTGTTTATAACTTGAACCAACACACTTTTCCACAATATTTTTTTAGATGCACCTGTATATCTGAGCCTTTTCCCAAATTGGCTTTGGATATTTATACTGGACCCTGCTCCATCTGTTATTAAGAATGAGCTGCTTCTCCTCATCAGTGTAGCAAATGTTGCATAATTTGCAGGGTCATAGGCTGCAGATCTTGTAGGCTACCTTCTGACACAGTGAGTGTCACATCTTGACTCTCACTTGGGAGGGCCCTTCACCTATCATTTCCCTCTTCTCCTCTTTCTTCTCAACTGCCTGATTTCTATCCCCTGTCTCCTGTGTTGGATTTCTTAAAACAACAAGTCTCTAAATTACTGAACAATAATTGATATAATTTGACAATAGGTAGCCTAATATTTGTGCCATGAGATAATATCCTTCACAGCATTATCCGTCCCTATATAACATTGATATAGCTTCGTTTTCAATGCAGGTTAGCTAACTGCATCTCCACTGAATTTCAACATACATTTTTATTATTTAGCATCTCATTGGTTAACCTGACTCTCGCCAGATGTAATTCATTCCGCCTAGCTCCACTCATCCATCTGGGATCGATCCATTGGAGAGGTGTTTCAGAAGGCTGGGATCAAAAATCCATGCATATGATTTGGATACGTCACATCTATGAAACTCCCGCCCCGCGTCCTGATTGGCTCTACCATAAAATCTGGTGCCGAAATCACTCTCAATGGAAGCGATCCCAGATGGATGTGAGTGGAGCTAGGCGGAACGAAATTCATCTGGCGAGAGTCAGGTTACTCATTGGTAGCAAAGATGGTTGATTACGAAGATACTTCATGAGAGGCCATTTCCTGTCCCTGGAAATTTATGCAAATAGGGTAGCAGTCCACGCCCCCGCACATTTAGCCTATGCAGTGATCGGGCTCTCTTTTTAACATTGATGTCTATGGCAGAATACAAGAATTTCCCAGAATTTGTCAAAGCCTTATTTTTCTGAGCAATGGATACACATTTCGGACACGGTATCATGTCTCAACATTAATTAAGGTACACCAAGTTTATTTTGTACTCCGGCTTGTCTGGCGTGGAACCGAGGCGTTCAAACGTAAGTCATACGTCAGTGACACGCCCCTGTACAGGCGGGAACTGAACCAGAGCCCGTCTCTGACTGAACTCCACTTTGCCCTCATAGACATGAACTAGGACCCATCTTGCTACGCATTCATTATCTTTGTTGGTAGCCCTAGGCCTACATTTCTCACCTTCCCTCCTTCTCTGTCTGCTCTTCTAATGGCTTTCCAAACGTTAACTTTGTGACAGCCTTTGTTCAGGTCAGGTGAATCAAGATTAGCCTACTGGCAGAAATTAACAAGACGTCAAGTTTATTTTGAAGTTTATTTTTAAACTATGTGAGCTGCGTTGCATTTGTTAATTAGTTTAGGACACACTCCGCGATAGCCGACTCGACTCTACTTTCGTTTTTTTGACATGTCCTAGGTAGGCTATCACGTATCTCGGTGTCCTATATGGTAGCTACGGCCATGTGCCCTGTCCCTGTTACTTGTTATATGTGCTGCAGAACTAGCCTAGAAATCTAGACGCACCCTAGCGGCGGCAAATTAATTTGCTCAGCCTGTACGTCTAGTATCAAACCATAGGGATTTCTATTGGCTGACGCCGTGGACCTCATCCAATCACAGCGCTCTATTTTGTTAGAGAGTCTTAAGGCGGGCTTAACAGGATAACGACAGTCCTGCGACGGTGAACAACAAGGAAGGTGGCTATGGCGAACGAAGAGCGGTTGTTTGAATCGGCGTTGGCGTCAACTTTGGAGAAGTTGGACTTGTGCTTTTCTTTGAAAGTTGAGCAACACAATGCGCTTAAGTCATTCCTTTCGAAGAAGGATGTATTTGCCGTTTTGCCGTCCGGATACGGATATGGTCGTAGCGCTGGCCTATTGCATGCCTAGGCCGTTTGAAAGACAATTCTCTGCCCGCCCCTTGGATTAAGCGAGGTGAATGGTTCAATGCCAGACTATACATCTCAATGATATAGGATGGCCCCGCCAGGCTAAGTCAGGCCCCTTTTAAACTGTAACTTTGCTACTTTTAATTCTTTCCTGTATAATACAATATGAAATTAAATGAATATGGCATTATGGCAGTTTTCATAAAAACAATAGCACCTACCACCTAAGATAGCACTGGAAAATATCTTACAGAGTGTAGGCCTATATTATCTTTATTGTGCCATTGTTCTTATTTTCTTATTATTATGACCGCCGCGCAGCGAAGCGGCGGTCATATAGGTTTAGTCAGATTTTTTTTTTTTTTTTTTTTTTTTCCATGTCCAAATTTCCGTCAATGATTCCCGGACACTGAAAGACCGGGTAGACAAAACTTGGTGGGCATGTAACCCCACATGGATAGCATGGAACCATCGTTTTTTGTTTTGATCTGTAGCCCCCACGCTGGACTGCACCCCCCGAAAGGAGGGTAGGGCAGACACAGTTTTCTGTGAATATCTCGAAAACCGTAGGGTTTAGGAGGACCATTTTTTTTTGTATGTTGATCTCAAGGGGCCATGTCAACCCATTCCATAACCACTCATTTCATGTATAGCGCCACCTAGTTAAACACAAAAAAGTAAAAATGAGGTGGTGTAATTGAAGGTATCTGTGACCTAACATAGTCAAAACTGCACGAAATTGGAAGTGTAGGATCATTATGACACCCTCTGTATGCACGCCAAGTTTTGTGGAATTCCGTTCATGGGGGGCCACACAATAAATTAATTTATGTTACTATACACCAACTGGCCTGTAGGTGGCCGGAGACAGTTTTCTGTGAATATCTCGAGAACCGTAGGGCCTAGGAGGTCCACCTTTTTTTGTATGTTGGTCTTAAGGGGGCATGTCAACCCATCCCATTACCACTTATTTCATGTATAGCGCCACCTAGTTAAAAAAAAAAAAAAGCAAAAAATTAGGTGTTTTCATCTCAATATCTCTGGCTGACAAGGTCAAAACTGCACGAAATTAAAAGTGTAGGATCATTATGACACCCTCTGAATGCATGCCAAGTTTTGTGTACTTTCGTTCATGGGGGGCCTTACAATAAAATAATTTATGTGTACATTTAGTGACATACACCAACAAGGATTCCCGGGACACTGAAAGACCGGGGTACACAAAACTTGGTGGGCATGTACCCCCACATGGATAGCATGGAACCGTCATTTTTCGTTTTCATCTGCAGCCCCCGCTGGACTGGACCCCCCGAAAGGAGGGTAGGGCAGACACAGTTCTCTGTGAATCTTTTATGGTATGTTGGTCTCAAGGGCCCACATCAACCTGGCTCATAATCACTCATTTGTGATTTGCCCCCGTAAAAAATGAAAATCAGTAGGATTAAAAGAAAGCCAAAATAAATATTCATCATCATCATCATGGCTGCATTTTCAGTATTGGCGAGAAGTAGTCGTTTGTCCACTAGATGGCGCATCGTTGCAGTGAGACGTAATTTTGTTGGAAGTTAAAAGTGGGTTGGAAAAAACAATGGACGCTTCATACAAGGACTGTAATTTACATGGCGAACATCTAATAAGGATAGGGCGATGTTCACATGAAGTGTAATTCCCATTTCTTCTTGAAGCCCGAAATAAATCTGAGGATGTTTATCGGACATGCTTGGTTTTACTGCAGGTGCGTTAATCTTGTAATATCAATAAGGACCTAGGTAATGTTACCGTTAGCGTTGGTTGAGTGATGGAGGCATTTGATTTATTGCATTTGTAGAAAACTATAAATGCGGTTATACCAAGCAAATGTATAGCAGCACTCTTTGTATCTTTCGACTGTCATTTATTGCACGTGCTACAAAATCATTCTGTGCAATGGAAGATTTACCAACGTTACACCGGTCTGATACAGTTTTGCCTATACATGCATGAGACTGAGGCGCCTGTTTATTTTGTTTTAAAGTGCGTGCAGGGTGTGAGAGGGGAATCGATGTGCTTTGATTACAGCTTGGTAGTTGTAGTCTGTGAAATTAAAAGCAAACGTGTGTGTGAAGTATCCAAACAATGACACCTTCATTTCATTATGGCTGCTTTAGCAAAACACCTTAAGCTACTGTGTAGTGGGTCCCATTTAGAAGTGGCTACTTCATTCATTAAGCTTTCCTTGACTCATGGAGCTGCGTGAATGTTATTACAACTTTTCCCACGATATGACAGTTTAAGTCCGCTTGATACTGTAAGGCGTAAGCCATTGGTTTCAAAGGAGATTTTATTTGTGTCGCCAGCATAGCCTATTGACAATTTATGTTGTCAATAGTCCTACCTTATAATCCTACCTGTAGCTTAGGGAAGCTAACAGCTTTCTATTAGGATCTAGTTTGTTAGTTACCGTTTTGTCATAACTCCCTGATGCATTTTTGCATTTAGAATAGCCAGAGCGTGTAGGCTATATCTCAATCGGAAAATTTAAACAATATCGGTGCCTATGGACTAGGCTGGGTGAACCCAGCCTGATCTGCCGCTATTTATTTTTGATTTCTTAAAAGATTGAGCTTGGTCTGATGAATGCCAGACTAGCCATGGACCTCAGTTAAACAATGCAAGGGAACATGAATCAGCCTATATTTGCACTAACAATAACGGACAAAAGCTCTTCAACTTTGGCCCGTTAAAATGTGTATGAACAGTCTAGCGACGCATTTCATCAAGGCCCATTTGGACATGTCAGTTATTTGCACCACTGGTTAGATGTAAAACAGCATTTCGTTTCAGACTAGGCTACTGTTACTTAATTTGTGCATTAACAATAACGTTTCAGACTACTGTTACTTAATTTGTGCATTGACAATAAAGTATTACATGAACTAAAGATGACTAAAATCTTATGTAGAAGAAGAAACATTCACAAAAAATCCATCCATCCAAAAATGACCTTTGTTTTTGATAGCTGTTGAAAACGGCATGGAACTGACAGAGATGTTTTTGTTTAAAAATACATAAAAAATAAATAAATAAATAAATAAATAACATTATGCTGATACCTTTTGCTTTTCCCAAATACAATTTAGCCTACAGGTGTAAGTGACCTTTCATCAATCCAGTTGCAATGGATGAACTGTGATGAATTGCCCTACTTGTGATTGTTTAGAGATTTTAAAGGTTTTATAACAATTCTACATCTTTGGCTATTCTACAATCTATTCACCTTTTCAGCACCAGTAGGCTACTTTCTGTGCAGCCGCACACACACACTCAGGCATGCCAAACAAGCATACACAAAAGTTTCAAGAGTGGGGGATGGAGTAAAATATGGAGACAAATTGAAGTGTGATTTATTTTCGCGGAACGGATGTACAGGACTGAGCGGCGGTCATATTTTGTACCGCTATGCGGTACATCTAGTTATTAGTAATAGTAGTATTATACTTAGACTCTCTGACTTCACAGGTAGTAGCCTACTGTAGGCAAAAGAAATCGAGCGGAAGTATGTAGGCAGGCAGAGGCCAGGCAAATAATTACTATACCAATCCCACAAATTTCCTTCTCCCTGCATAGGCCTACCAGATTGTCCTATAGGATTAACACAGACATACATATTAACAAATCCCCCAGTGTTTACCTTCTTTCAAGAACATCTGAATTGTGTAGTGCCAAAGTGCTGGCCTTTAAAGAGTTAGAGCCCAAGTGAAGTCTATGGAAAAAATGTGGAGGGATGAGTTATTGTGTGCCTCCCAGACTTCTCTGAAGAGGCAGAAAAGGTTCTGACAGCTGGCATGGAACAGGTGGGGCTCTTTGAAGTAAACATTTTACAAGGTCTGAATCTGGTGGCACTATAGTGGGCAGCCAATGAGACAGTTTTAGACTGTGCTGGATGTTATATGGAAGAATTTGATGAAACTAAATATAGGCCTACGTGTATTAGTATTAGAAAAACTGGCACAACTGACAAAAGATTCTGAATCAACTCTACAGATGTTATCAATAATTTAAAACGGAGTGAAAGATATTTTTCATTGTTTTCAGGTTTGTTACCAAACGATACAGAATATGCAAATATGCAGAAGAAGAATACATGTAAACATTTTAGATGTTTAAGTAGTAAAATGAAATGATATAATAGATTGGCTATTTCTTCTAAGAGCCCACCTAGTCAAAACATTTACATCTGTGCCCCATATGAACTCACCTTAGTTTAGGTTTGAGGAGTTGGTAAGGTTCTGTGTCAATCTGTCTATACTTAAATGTGCAGAGATGCTCACTCACTCACTCACTCACTCTCTCTCTCTCTCTCTCTCTCTCTCACACACACACACACAAACACACACACACAAATGTACACAACACACCAGGCCCCTTACAAGAATGCACATAATTACACTCATGCCATACAATTATTGAAGAGAGTACAGAATGCTGTGTTCAGAAGAACAAAAATCGTATCACAGTTTCAATTAAATAATGACTTAAGGTGTAATTAAATAACAATTTATTTAATAATAATAATAATAATAATAATAATAATAATAATAATTTTGTTTGTTCCTTGAAAAATATAAAGGGGCTTAATTCTTCCCACTCACAGTTGTGAAATTCCTCCCAGTCACTAGAGAAAACTGAAATCGTAGGCATTCTTGTATCACTGCTTATTTTGGAGAGTAGTATGCATCCCCACGGTGGCAGAGTTTCGGCTCCAAATAGATGAAAAGGCACCCATGTGAGAACATCTCGCTCTCCTCCCTTAAGGCAAAATAAATAAACTTATCTTCTCGCTATAAAAACTTGCTATTGAGCAAAAATGATAAAATATTCCTATCAGTTTCTTCATGTGTGTTGCATTAAATAACATAGGCCTATGTGTTAGGCTACAGCCACGGAGGTTTTTGCTCAACATGAAAAAACAGTTTGTTGAATTGTGACGCTGTCTTATCGGATATCACATCTATTCCATGAAAATGTTGAATGCTCTTTAATGCCTTGGTAGAAGATGCTAAACATCTACAAACTGATTATTTCCAGCAAATTAAATGATCTCTGATGACACCTGGTGGATGAAGAAGAATCTGCAGCAACGTAGATGGCAAGCCGAGGCTGGAATGCAAAATGTACACTAACAACCTATAAATTCCTAAACCTTGATGCAGTAAATGTCAGGGATAACAGTTATCACATTTAGGGATCATTTAAGTGATGAGCGCCTTTGCAATCATGTCAGTGATTAAATCGCATGCAACAAAGGTTTATAAATCGTGTGATAATTGTCACTGGATGATTACGGTTCCGACAGCGATTGTAGGCCTAAGCCTAAATTAATTTCTTGTCTATTGTGTCATTTCGTTAATCTGCCCACCATTTGTTTGAACTCGGAGATGTTCACACATGGAGCCTTGGCCCTCGGGGATACCTGAAAACATGGAAGTAATCACCACAGAGCAGAACATCGGGTTGAGTTCAAGACGGACGAAACGTGGCCAAGGTGATTCAACACTCGCTGTTGTTTGCGCAAGCGCTCTGAGGTTTGTTGTTTGGTTTCTTTTCCAGATTTATTCCGAGCCTGATGAAATCGATGTAAATTAAGGTTTCATGTCTTTTCAGCTTCTCATTCTTATTTTTCATCTGTAAATTAGTTTAGCTGCTGTGCTCACTGCCTTTTTTTTTATATGGCCGGTTTTGTAGGCCTCCATGATGGTGATAGCACATACAACAGAAAGAGAAAACTATTCTCTCCCCCCGACACTACACAATAGAGTCAGTGACCAGAAATAATGATTTAATTTATTTGTCGAAATAATCAGTTAGTTTCCATATCAGTCACACATAAGAAAGACATTAGCCTAATCCACAGATCAGATAAATTACAATTAGGCCTACATTTCAAAGTTGTCATCATTGTATGTGACCAAATCAAACACGGATGAAGGACTGATCAGTTCTTTATCAAAGCACTAGTGCATGAGTGCTGGCCATTTCATGTTACGCTCAAGCTGGCCAGTTCCACTGGTAGATCAGACACAACAGAGGACCCTGGGGAGAAAATGCCTATTCCAGGTGACGACTGCTCCTTCTGATTGGCCACATCATGTGCTTCCCTCGGTTTCTTGCTGTCTGAGACGCCAACACATTCCTCATCTGGAGCATTAGACAACAGTGCTGTGTCAGTATCTCCTCTGCCCATAGCCACACCTGGTACGCATGGCTCTCTTCATATTATGGAGGGTCCTAGGGGAAGACACTGAAGGACAGTTTGACATGGTGTCCATTCTCTCACCTTTCTTCTGGGCTTTTTGCTTACTGTCCAAAATCCTTCCCATCCTGCCCATGGAACACGTGCGATGAAGACTGGATGCTGGATTGCCTCTCTGTGGTCTTGGCAAGGGTGGCTGATTTTTAAGATGCTGGTTGCATTTTGCCAGCCGTGCGATAAGCATCTCCAGCCTGTGCTTCTCACAGGGAACTCGGGGAAGCATTTGACAAGCCTGCCCTTGGGGCACCACAGACATGCTGGTGGGTAAACATGAGGACTCTGTGTTGATCCCTAAGTCAAAGTGTGAGCAAAGATAGACAGAGGCTGGCCGCGACCCAGGCTTCATAGTGCTATGCCTCAAACTCCTGTTTAGGTTGATTGGACCCCGAGGAGCGTAGAGTGGACTCTGCAGGGCCACAGCGTGCAGCGGGCTGGGGTAGCGATAAACCTCTTCCCCCTGGTGGGAGCGCAAGTCCGAGCGGTACCTAGACTCCAGGACCACCTGGGGTTGCAGTACCTCTGACACATCCGGCCAGCGCGAGTCAGGGTACAGGCTGGCCACCAAGAAGAAGCTGTCCTGTGGGATGACCTCCTGATTCCTGTTGGCAGGGCCCTCATCTCTGACCTCCCTTTGCTGTTCAGCCCTCTTCATCATAATGGGCCTCAGAGTTCCACTAACCTCAGGGGCATACTGAGTGTACAGAGGGGCGAACGAGTTTGAGAGGAAACTGACATCCGCGTCTTCACTGCACACCTCACTCATGTCGTCCTCACAGAACCCAGAGCTGGCCCTGGAGCTGCTGTCGTCCCAAGCAGCAGCAGGCTGCACCCTTGGCCCTGGGCCTTCATCACTATGGCCTACACTATCTAGAAGAAGGTCCTCCGAGTAGTGCCTTGACCAGCTCTGAGCCGTTTCGCATCTCTCCAAGTCATCGAAGGCCTCCTCCGAAAGACTGCGGGTCAATCTCAGCCTAGATGAGTTCCCTTCCAGCCAATACTGGTAGGTTCCCAGTTGAGTGTCCTGTGAGTGTTTGGGCCTGCTGTTGCTGCTTCCCAGTGCCATCTCCACCATTTGCTTGTGCTTGGCTCTGAGGACCTCCAGTTCAAGGAGTCCAGCCAGGATGGCCTGAAACCGTTCACTCTTAGTCCTGGACTTGGTCAACACCATCGCTTCCGATTCTCTTCCAGCAGCTGTCAACATCTCTGGAGCCCCACGTTAGACTGTCTAGTAAACAGACAAGACTGAGTATGTTGTGCCTGCCAAAGGTACAACTGTATTTATACTGTTTTCGCCAACTATTACACCACAACTATTTGCATAGCCATAGGGGTAATCTTTTACTTAAACGGTTTATCTTTGGCTGCTGGGCTGGAGTTTCTACTGCTGATAAGATTTAATCCAACCTCTCTATCCTGAATCAGGTGATCATGACATGATCAAAGGAGAAATAAACAAAAGACAAGACAGTCAAAAAGAGCAGGGTTCAACACCTCATGATGTGAGTTTCACAGCAGTTGAAACAAAGATCAGGTTCATAAAGGCAAAAAGATATTTCTCCCAGCCTACAGCCAACTGATGCACATTATATTTCTAAATTTGTTTGCAATATGCTTGAGAGAGGGAGTTTAATTAACTACCATGTGAATATAGAAAACAAAGTTGAGGATTAACTCAGGATGTCATGCTGACACCTCATCAATATACTGAACTAAAATGATAATTGTAACAATTAAAAATGATGGCTGTCAATTAGAATAATTATAACATCAGGCTAACACATATTCATCAACAGCTGAAGGCCTTATAGGTTCTCACTGGAAAAATGGAATAAAAATCTCCTACTTGTCATATTTCCCTTGTGCAATATGTATCCTATTTCAGGCCTGTTGTTACAGATGGTAGAATTTGATGAAATGATTTAGCCTCTCCAGAGTCATTATTACTTCCAAGATGTGTAATGTGGATAATAATTATTAACTTAAATAACTTAATAAATTATTAAATTATTATATTCCCAAATTAAGGACACCCAGGAGGATTAGAAGGTTCACTCTATTGGGACAATACTCTATGCATTGATTAATACCATTCTAATGAACATTGTGTGATAGACACCCTAATATGTTTAGAGGAAATGATTAACACTCCCTGGGAAGTGTGAAACATCATGGGGGAGTAACATTATTAGGTGTTGGTGTCAGAGGCCCATTACTGCAGTTAGGGAACCATGTCAGGGAAACTGGTATGGCACAGCATCATTGTTGATCAGCTGATTGTAACCTGTAAACTTAAGGATATCACCAGAAACACAAGATGAATCTTCAGGCATATAATCAAAAAGCTCGGTCCAAAATTATGAAAAAAAAAGTGTTTTAAATATTTGCCTGTTAACCCTCACTTGGAATTAAAAGAACGTTTGTCTCTCACTCCCCACGATGGCCATACATGTTAACATTCTGTGAAAGACACTAATATGTATTCTATACGGCTGTATCACACCACATCACCACTGATGCTGTGATTCTTGTTACAGAGACACAATAGGATTAAAAAGTTGCATTTTCATATTAGATGGTTTTGGAATGTGTATACTTGCTTCCATTGTTTTGTATTATAAATGTATGTAAAATTTGTTAAATTAGAGTTAAACAACTTGCATTAACAACAACTAAAGCATGTCTAAATGAGCTATTGTATCAGGCCTGTATCTAGGTCTGAAATTAACTATCTATTGGTTACTAAAATAAAGTACCAGTTCATAAAGCACAACAGGGATTTAACTTATCTTATGCACAAAGAAAGGTGTCATCTTGTCCACAATTGACCATATAAAGGACATAACTTTACAGACAACCAGATCAAAATAAAGACCATAAGAGAGATCCAGATGATGTATCAGATAACCATCTTTATTTACAAATCTCAGGCTACAGTGTGAACACCTCAGGTCTCATGTGCCATCAGAGTCTACTATCGCCTGGCAGTAAAAAGCTTCAGCTTCATTCTTCTGTCTCAGACTCATCATCCTCCTGACTGATCTGGAAGTAGCGCAGTTCATAGGTCTCCTTATCTGAAGCCACCACTCGCAGCCAATCACGCAGGTTGTTCTTCTTCAAGTACTTCTTGGTGAGATACTTCAGGTACCTAAAAAATATGCAGATGTTTACGTAGCTGGTCCATCAGTGTGGATATTATGAAAATAATACATACAGAGCATACTAGATGAAATCTCACCTTTTAGAGAACTGCTTTTCCGATGTGACATTGATCTTATTCTTCAGGCGTGCAATCTGGACTACATTTTCCAGATTACCAGTTTTGCCATTGACCTTCACTCTCTCTTTCAGGAAGATCTCCTGTTAGGTACAAGGACAAATGACCACACTAGGGAAGATGGCCCTAGGCTTTCAACTAGGGAAGGGGACCCTAGTCAGCAGACCAGGTTAGTCATGTACCAATACACCTTCAATTCAATCTTAATTTATTTAAAGCCCTATGAATGTTTAAACAATTAAAACAGACACAGTATAACCACTTAATTCATGACAGCCATTCATAATATTAAACATCCAAAACAACTCACAAAATTAGCTGAGTCAAGGATCCCATCCTCAACTGGATGTGTGAGGTCAAGGGTGTATTTCCAAGAAGCTCCCTTCTTGCTCTTCTTGGTAGTCTTGACAATCTGTCTTTTCTGTGTAATTATGCACCAGTTAGTACAAACAATTCACGGAACTACACAACTATAACTCTGAAAGGCCATTTCTAATCCATATTTATTCATTCATGTCAGTTTCATACTACTCTTAACGGAAGAAATAGTTTCTATATCGTCTTTTCTATGATATCGATGATGGGCTACGTTATTCATTGTGATTTGACGTGGAATTGTGAATGTAACAGTAGCCTACAGCTACAGCAACACAGTAACAGATAACCTAGACAGACTACCACGTAACACGTGTTAGATATGGGCCGTCTTTCCTTATGGTGATTTATTCGCGTAAATTGGTGGTTCTTCGGGCCACAAGGTATGGCCACACATACACTATTACCATACGTCTAACTCCTCTGTACTTAGCAATAATCTCACGTCTGAATGTATTTATTACATAACAAAGTTGCCACAAGAGAATCTTACCGGGGCCATTTCAGCGAGAGGAGGGAGGAAAAGGAAGTTACGTTGTCAGAGGAGGCGCTTAATGCGCCAAAGAATAGGCTCGTTCGACTTCGTGCAGAGCTGCGCAAATCTAGCTGCACGTGATACATGTTGGACTTTTGCACAATGGATGCATTGTTAAATTCAACAAGCATCACGTTCAGCCAGATCCGTGCAGCGCTGTAGTCGAATGAGCCTATTTGGTGCGTTAAGCGCCTTCAATGACAACGTAGCTTCCTTTTTGGTAGCTAGATTTGTCGCCTTTGCTTCTCAGCATGCGTCAATGCCGCCTCCATCTTTCTCCAGTCATTTTGCGTTCTAAATCTGAATAAACTCCTGAGCAGCTCAAAAGATGCCGGACTGTTGTGCTGCATTTGGTTGTTCAAATAGAAGAAGTGCGAAAACTAAAGAGCAAGGTATAACATTTCACAGCTGAGAAGCTGTTTTTACAATATATATATCGATAGTTATTGGCCCCGATACGAAGTTAACTTATGCACTAGACGGGCTTTGACCAAACGCTAAGTTTTGATAGGTGAAGGGGGGTGGGGGGGTGAATGAAAAGTTATATTTATTTAAGTAATATATCCATAAAATGCTAGAAATTCGTCAACTGTTATACCGATGCATGTTTCTGTGATAAGTAATGTTAAGACTGTTTGATATTCTCCTTAATGTAGGCTAGTCTTACCATGTTATTGTTTTTATATTATTGATTGAATGGACATTATTGTTTATTATTGCTTTTTTCCCTGATTTTCATTGCTTATTTTATTAGGCTATTGATTGAATTGACATTGTTGTTTATTATTGCTATTCTCTTTATTATAGTTTGACCAACATTAATCTGTTCCCTGTTAAATTTTAAATATATTGTTTTTGTGTGTGTCACTTTGGACAAAGGCGCGCCTGCCAAATCCCATAACCATAACCATAGACTAAGCAGACATGGGCAGTAGCCTAGGCCTATTTTAATTAGATGTATTTAAAATACGTATTTAATTTAGTGTACTTTGTAATTTGTATTTTGCAGGATTGGAAAAAATCTAATGCAGTTTGTAACAAAATATGAGGGATTGTAAAGTATTTCAAATAATAAAATCTGTTATTTTTTTCTCAAATAAGCCACATTTCATCACTCAGTTCAATATACTAACCATGACAATAGGCTATGCTTATCATAGTTGCTTGATTGTCTTTTGGGCCCCTAAGGCACTTAATCCTAACCCTAACCATAACCTTGGACTAACCCTAGCACCAGGCAGAGCTGCCTTGAAGTCAATGGTGGGGGCCAAAAAAAACATAAATCATAGATTTGACATGAGGATCGATTTATGTAAGAGTGCAGTTTTCTCCACCAAGTTAATTAATTCCGTATATCGGGACACCTTACATGATGTTATTCTGTTTGTCCCCCATGTTGCCAGTCATGTATAGACAACAGACATGCATTTATAGCACACAAAGGGGTCATTTTATGTCAATTCAACCAGGGCCCACGCACTTAGGTCTCAAAAAATTCTGAAAAAATTACCAGGGGTACCTATGTTACCCAGGAGACACACTGTAAAATTACTCTTATGTAAGATCAATACTTTCCAAGATACAGCCAGTTTTACAGGGGGAGGGGGGTGTCGATTTTGTTTGGCTCTTTTTTTTGTCAAAGTTCACAAGCCCACAGCACAAGAACTAAACCATGTAGGAGGCTTAAATTTTGCATACTGGTACATAAATAGGAATAGTATATAGCAAAATCGTCACGTTTGGTCTGGATAATCCTGCATGGTCATAGCTGTCATAGCCTTCAGAAGACATATTTGTACTCAACATAGGCTCTTGATTTATTTTCCTTACTGAGATAAGTAGAAACACTCTCACAAAAAACAATGAACAGAAAATAAATTCCTTCAGGGTCTGAACAGCAGACCTTAGAAGTCTAAAAAAACATTTTGGTTCTCATTTTCAGAGCACCTAAACACCTTGGTGTTTATATACAAAGATTTTTTTTTAAAAAATGTCTTTATTCTCAATGATCTTTTCTTTTTAAAAACACCAATTTGACTTGTCTTATGCAAATTGACATCAATATGTTTTGTATAGAGCTACCACAGGTTACTCTATACAACCACAGGTGGCAGTGTGGTGACTCTATATAAAACATATTGATGTCAATGGGGCATTTTGCCCATGTTCAGGGTGGAAAATAAAAAATAAATATTTGAATAAGACAAGTCAAATTGGTGTTTTCAAAAAGAAGGGATCATTGAGAATAAGGAAAAACATATTTAAAAAATCTTTGTATATTCCCACAAGGTGTTTGGGTGCTCTGAAAATGATAACCAAAATGATTTTTCAGACTTGTGAGGTCTGCTGTTCAGACCCTGAAGGGATATATTTTCTGTTCATTGCTTTTTGTGAGAGTGTTTCTACTTATCTCAGTAAGGAAAATAAATCAAGAGCCTATGTTGAGTACAAATATAATAATAACATTTGTATCAACTTTGAGGGACAGCTATGACCATGCAAGATTATCCAGACCAAACGTGACTATTTTGCTACATACTATTCCTATTTATGTACCACCATGCAAAATTTGAGCCTCCTACATGGTTTAGTTCTTGCGCTGTGGGCTTGTGAACTTTGACAAAAAAAAGAGGCTGGACAAAATCGACACCCCCTCCCCCTGTAAAACTGGCTGTATCATGGAAAGTAATGATCTTACATAAGAGTAATTTTACAGTGTGTCTCCTGGGTAACATAGGTACACCTGGTAATTTTTTCAGAATTTTTTGAGACCTAAGTGCGTGGGCCCTGGTTGAACTGTCGTGGAATGACCCAAAGGGAAATGCAGTTCATTTTAATAAGAGGCTGACCTGTTTAATTTGTTGTACTAGCCTACTTTACTGGTTACGGAACATTATGGTGGATTTCCCTTGTTACAGTTGATTACACTGTTGCAAAGCCTGCTTGTTGTCAGTTCAATCATCGTTTACATTGATATGGGAGGGTGATTAGGCCTACATTTTTTTTTATCAGATTTACTTCATAGGAGCCCCAATGTACAATAGCCCCCTACCAGCCCATCAGAAAATAGTATTTCTTGTCTTGTATTTCTTGGGGATATACTACTCGCAACAAGTTATGGATATCTGGCTTTCGGGTGAAATTTAATGTTTCAGTAAGTACCGAAGGCAACAACATGAGACGTAATGCCAAAACTTTAACAAGGGGATATAATTTTGAGGTGAAACGGACGCTGTATTTTTTGTTGTAATAATTAGAATATTTTAAAATATCTTTCAACATATCTTTTAAAATATTTTTGTAATATCTTTTTTATATTTTTAAATATCTTTCTCCTAGAATAGCATGTCCCCATTTCCATGCAACTTTCTGAACTTTTTCACCATTTACATGTTTGCGTTACAAAAGTAAAGAGGGACTTTCTGTGTAGATTTCCAACTGACAAAGTCAGGCGCAAGGCATGGGCAGCAAAACTGAGAAGAGAGAATTTTACTCCAACACACTTCACCCTGCTCTGCAGCTGTCATTTTAAACCTGAGGATTTTGACATAACTGGACAGACGGTCCGTTTAAGGGAAGGAGTGATCCCATCCATTTTTAAGTTTCCTGATCAAGTTAGTGTCACAGCAATTTCTTATTTTATCTAATTTACTTTTCATTTTCTCTAGTCATGTGCAATGGCCACTGTTAACTCAAATATTTTTTGTAGAGGCCTAGTACACCCAGGACAACCAAGACATCACAAAAGGCAACTGTAGAATTTCCACATACACCGTCACAGTCACGTTCACCTGTCAGAGGACTTGAAGGACTCAACCTCAGTGAGGTGTCAATCTCAGTGAGTTAAATTTTGTTTTTGTTTTTAAACACCTTTGGTGGATGCTGGGCTGATGTTCAGGGTTGGGTAGTAATGGATTACATGTAATCTGTATTACGTAATCAGATTACAAAAATATAGTAACTATAATCAACCCAGATTACAATAAAAAAAATGTGTAATCAGAATATAGTTACATTGTTGGGGATTACTTGATTACATTTTATCATGCAAACAATGCAATTTCTTTATTTAAAGGCACTGTAACGGTGCGGCTGCCCGTTACGGCTACAGTTCATTTCATACGGGAGCTAAACACAAAGAACGGACAACGTGATTTACAAACACACTTTATTTGCACACACAAACACGAACGGCATCCAGCATGGTTGCAACGGCAACTGCAAAACACAAACGCATATTGGACAATATTAGTTAAGAGCCTCCTACTTTCAGGGTGGCCAACTGAAGGTTGAGGGAACACGGACATTCAGCAAACCTTTCATTGTTTCGGGCAATAGCACTTCCTGATCTGGGGACTGAGAAAAGACCCGACGGAAAGTTGCAAGGAACATTATAAGTTCGTGGACTGTGACGTACTGCACAAGCAGAGGTCAAGTGTGCAGGACAAGAGGGGTGCTTGGGACGTTCTGGTTATTTATACTATGTATTAGGTTATGAAATTATGTAATAGGATTGCCTTGTTATGAAACTGTGGGTTTTATGGTATGGAATGTATTTTTGGATATTTATATAGAGAAGGTGCATTTTGTTAGATTGTTGATTGATTGATTGTGCATTGGTTTAGTCTGCAGAGTTAAATTCTCTGGTGGGAATATGGTTGAGAGCAGTAGGAGGTAGAATGGTCTGAGGTGAGCAAGTGATTGCCCCTGTTTATAGACTTAAGAATCCTAACGCTTGAAACCTGGTCCTATGATTGAAAAGGATGGTCAAAGTTCATTTTGATATATTTTGAAAGTTTAGTGATTGATTTGTATTGTTTGGAGTTTGGTTTTTCTTTTGTTTTTCCGATTTCTCCAGACTGGTATGTGCTCAGCTTCCAAGGTGGAAATAAAAAATCCTTGCCTTTTTGAGAAACCTCAACACTGTCTCCTATTTCCATCACCGCAACGCCATACTGATCACAGGCACACTATGCAAAATTTTCACCTTTATGAAGCCAATTTGGTGGTAAACAAATTTGTAATAGGCGAATCGTTCACCTAGCATAGCTATACAGCATAGACGTAGCAAGTCCCTACCAAGAAAACCAGCCATGGAACTTCCAATAGCAGCGCCCTGCCAAATCTCATGAGAATCCTGAAACATTACAGTAGATATAGCCTAGCTCTTTGGATTTAGTTTTTCCCTGTTGTTAATCCTTCACCTCCACAACAAAAGCATTTGCATTGTGTACAGGGGGGATACGTCGCGAGAAGTTTGCTATTTACAATAGCAGAGTAACATAGAAATACATCGTGACTCTAGAGGGAGCTCTACACTCGCCAAAAATACCTAAACCTGCATAGTATACCTTTAAAGGGACCATATGCCGTTTTGGCGATTTCTTTGCTGTTTTCTCACTGTTTTCTGCAGAGCTCCCCCTACCGTTTCCTCTTTCCCTGTTCCTCCGACAACGGTTTACTCGCTTTCTGCTTCTTTTCGCTGACTCTGACTCTGTCCGAGAAACTCCATTGCTACCTTGTTCTAGCCAGTGCCTGGCGTGTGTGTAGTGCCGTGAAGCAATTTGTTACATTGCGAGAGTTTCCTGATCATCTTTACAAAGTTAGTGTCACAGCAATTTCTTATTTCATCTAATTTATTTTTCATTTTCTCTAGTCATGTGCAATGCCCACTGTTCATATTAACTCAAATATTTTCTGTAGCGGACTAGTACACCCAAGACAACCAAGACATCACAAAAGGCAACTGCAGAATTTCCACATCCACTGTCACGTTCACGTTCACCTGTCAGAGGACTTGAAGGACTCAACCTCAGTGAGGTGTCAATCTCAGTGAGTTAAATTTTGTTTTTGTTTTTAAAAACCTTTGGTGGATGCTGGGCTGATGTTCAGGGTTGGGTAGTAATGGATTACATGTAATCTGTATTACGTAATCAGATTACAAAAATATAGTAACTATAATCAACCCAGATTACAATAAAAAAAATTGTAATCAGATTATAGTTACATTGTTGGGGATTACTTGATTACATTTTATCATGCAAACAATGCAATTTCTTTATTTAAAGGCACACTATGCAAGATTTTCACCTGTACGAAGGCAATTTGATGGTAAACAAATTTTCAATAGGCAAATCGTTCATCTAGCATAGCTATACAGCATAGACGTAGCAAGTCCCTACCAAGAAAACCAGCCATGGAACTTCCAATAGCAGCGCCCCGCCAAATCTCATGAGAATCCTGAAACATTACCTTGTCAGTAGATATAGCCTAGCTCTTTGGATTTCGTTTTTCCCTGTTGTTAATCCTTCACCTCCACAACAAAAGCATTTGCATTGTGTACAGGGGGGATAAGTCGCGACAAGTTTGCTATTTACAATAGCAGAGTAACATAGAAATACATCATGACTCTAGAGGGAGCTCTACACTCGCCAAAAATACCTAAACCTGCATAGTATACCTTTAAAGGGACCCTGTGCAGTTTTGGCAATTTCTTCGCTGTTTTCTCACTGTTTTCTGCAGAGCTCCCCCTACCATTTCCTCTTTCCCTGTTCCTCCGACAATGGTTTACTCACTTTCTGCTTCTTTTCGCTGACTCTGACTCTGTCCGAGAAACTCCATTGCTGTTCTAGCTAGCCAGTGCCTGGCATGTATGTGTGTAGTGCCGAGAAGCTATTTGTTACATTGTGAGACCGCAAAACTTTGACTCTGAGGCTGGCGGACCAAAGTTGCAAGGCGGATTTTTTCACAGACGCTATGGGGAAGCGAGATGGCCACCATTCAACCCAGAAAAAGTCTTGTAACCATTCCAATCTAGCCATCAAGAAACCAAACTAAACACATACAATACAAACGGTCGAGCAAACACATTGTTCAAGAGACTATCAAACCACATTACAAAAACGAAGTTCACCCAAGGGTAGGCTACAATTCAACAGCAACAAAGCCAAATCGGTGTCCGTTTTGCAGTCTTCTTCGAAACTACAATCTGATTACATTTTCGAGGCGTGATGGGATACTTCCACTGAGTCACATCCGGATTTTCTCGGACCGGGAACAGAAAGTTGCATATTCGGTTTTTCGGTAGGGGGAAACGAAGCACCCACCAAACGACCCAGAAAGTGTTGTAGAACCATCAGAACGACTCTCAACCTGTATAATCAAGGTCATTTTTGCAAAAATTGTTGCATAGTGCTTCTTTAAGGTAAATTCAGATAAAAAAAAACGCTTAGTGCCCCTTCAATTTGACAAGCAGCCCATTCATTTGTCCATAGATGTAACTTGTCATCCAATTGCCTGTGTAGTTTCTTGACAAGAAAAAGGTTCAAATCAAAACCTAAAATGGAGGAGCCGTCTACATCAACCGATAGACTCATTCCAGTCTATCCCACAACTTTGAATTAAAGACCGTGGAAAATAAGAATGTGTGTTGTGTAAAAAGTCATCCTAATGTAGATTACATTACGTTTTGGGTAATCCTATTGATTGCTTTACTGATTACAAAAAATGCCATGTAATCTGTAGGCTAGTCAGTAATGGATTACACTTCAAAGTAAACTGACCCAACCCTGCTGAAGTTTATCAAAATCAGGAGACTTGGTTTGTTATTGAAATTTTAACTGTTGAAAATTTAAATGTTTTTCAGGATCATCAGTATGCCTTGGACCCACTTAAAGCAAAGCAGAAGTTAATTGAAGCTCAGGAGGAGCTAGTGAGATTACGACGGCACTTAAGAAATGCTAGGGACAGAGAAAGAAGACAGAAGAAGACAGTGAATGCCTTGTTAGAGGATAAAAAAAGGACACAAAGCTGCTAACAGAGGAACTACAGGAGAAGCTGGATTTCTGCTGTGGTTGGTTGACTTACTTGATACAGGCTCTGTAAAACAGAAGATTGTAACATTTACCTCTGGAAATGTTAACAAAATCAGTACACCTACCTGTTATTGTCACTTACAAAACCATTATTTTGTTTCTGTTTTGAATTATTTTAAAAAATAAAATAAATGTGCTAAATGCTGTAGGCCTGTTAGTAATAATTTTGTGAGAATGTTTTGCAACGTATTGCAACCATGCTGATCCACTACACTAGCCTGACGTAGTCATACTCAATTCTAGTCAGAGTATGAGTCTGATACTACTCCATTGGGACGTAATTATGGGGCGTGTTTCAACCAATACAGGAGGGGAACGCCTATGCACTCAATATAGACAATAGACCTAACCAACCAGAGCAACAAAATAGCTTACTGTGAGGTGTAGGAAGAAAACACACGAACCATCCTTCTTCTCCACAAATGCCTTAACATTGTTTTCTGGTCTTTTGTAAAAGTTAGTGCCGTCAATAACTCCTAGCCTACAACAGTCATTATCATTAGAGATTCATTAGAGAAATCTAAGAGATACGTAGTAGGGTAGGCTATTAGGTAAAAACTGATATAAGCCTATAGCCTATATCCCCTCCGTTTTTAAAAATAATTCTGTTATAACACTGATATGCTACAAACATGTTAAACAGCTGGATAAGGCTGTCGCAAATCCCTCGAACAGGTGGTCAATCAGAGATTTCAAATGAATGAGGGAACATGTCGCAATGCAACAGTGCTGTTTTCCCTTGATGAAAGTGAAACCACGAGTTTTCCCACATCTCAACTTTGGCCAAAGTTTTCAGAAATAATCGTTTTCAGTGATAAAACATCATTAAATAATATGCATTTTCCATATGGGGTCTTAAAAGCCATGTATCCTTCTAGGCACAGCGTTTTTGTTTCAAACATAAGTCTAATCTAAGTGTGCTCAGATGGCGCTGTTGCTCACCTGTCCATCATCGTAAAGCCCGATTTGATTGGTCCGCCCGATCTAGGGCGAGTATACTTGCTCCACAATGGAGCAATAGACCTCTCCAGAATAAGTCCCGCCTCCGTAACTTCCGTATCCATCCAACTTCCGGGCGTCGATTGTCTATGGGAAATAACATGGCATTTTGAATATCATACCGGTAAAACATCTGTAGGTAGAAGTAGAAAAAGCTGGTGGGCAGATTATTTACACTTCTGTTATCTAGTTTCCACTGGATTTTTTTGATAGCCGGTGCCGTTTAAGTAGTATACTATAGACTATACTACTTAAACGGCAATCAAAATCAAAAAAAATCCAGTGGAAACTAGATGGCAGAAGTGTGTAGGCCAATCTGCCCAGCAGCTTTTTCAACTTTGTCACCTACAGAGTTTGACAGGTAATGATCTTTCAAAACACCATGTTATTTCCCATAGACATTTGACTACCGAAGGTTGGATGGATACAGAAGTTAGGAGGCGGGACTTATTCTGGAGAGGTCTATGCCAGACCGAACTTCCCGACCTCAAATGTTGTGGGCGGGACTAAGTTGGGAATGGCACCCAGGCTACCACTACACATTGTTTAATATACAATTTGAAATCATTTAACATTCATTTGAAATAATATAGATAAAACTGCACGATAGCAAATAGCAATTCCACATGCATTGAGGAAATGTGTAAAAAGAGGTTGGCTATCCATTTCGAAGAATAGACTTAGGCCTAGCCTACGTAGGCATGTTCTATCATATTTATTTTCCTCCACATAAATGGTGTTGAATAATCAATTTAAATGTAGTTTACATAGAGCAATGTAGGCCATGCTTCTCATCGGTAAGTGTTGACATGGCGACTGTGTTGACATTTCACCAGCTTTAGCGGAGAAGGCGACATCTACCGGCATAGGCTACTTCATTTAATCAGCGTTAATATGCTGCTGCATAAAACCAGAGCCGGACAGTACATTTACTTGAGTACAGTACTTGAGTACAATTTTAAGGGATCTGTATTTTACTCGAGTATCATTTTTGGGGAGTACTCATGACTTTACTCAAGTACATTTGAGAGGCAAATATTGTACTCTTTACTCCACTACATTTCTATCCATAACCGTTAGTACCCATTACTTCTAAAAAAAAAAAGGAAAAAAGAAAATCTAGGAAACCCTCAATTTGTTGTTTCCCTCTCAAACGTGATTGGATTGTGCAGGCACCACTGATTGGGACAGCCTATCAGCAATCACCTTCAGCTTTCCGCCAAAGTCAACTCCATGGTCAGATTTAGATAAGACACAAAACCATGGACTTAAACAATGGATGAAGACGCAGCAGGTCCATCCCGAATGTGCCAACCCGCGGGCCCCACCTCACCAGACTATTTCAATTTTTCTGAACAAGTTAATGATAGTGTTCGCTTCAAGTGTTTCAATTACAAAATAGTATTTTGTATTTGAAATACATGTATTAGAAATACTGCCCATCCCTGGCAACATGGTAAAAAGATGAAAATGACTTGATTTTACTTTCAATTCCTTTTACATTCTCCAAGGTATTAACATTAACATTTTTCATAACTCCATGTAGGACGTTTCTGTACATAAATGTAAGCACTGTGGCAGTAGTAATGCCATATTTAGAAAATGTACTCTTGATACTCAAGTACTTTTAAAAACAAGTACTTCAGTACTTTTACTTAAGTAGACATCTGACTGTTAATGAGTAAAATTTAGCAAAGGGTATCTGTACTTTTACTGAAGTAATGAAGCTGTGTACTCTGTCCGCCTCTGCCTAAAACACGATAATGTCGTGTAGTGTTAATTTTGTCACCTATTTTTAATTTAGTCTTAGTCTTAGTCTTGTGACGAAATGTGCTTTTTAGTCTTTGTCATATTTAGTCATTCAAATATCATTTTTGTTAGTCAAGTTTTAATCGACTAAAAGTCTCGTCATTTTAGTCTAGTTTTAGTCAAAAGAAAACTAAAGGTATCTTAGTCTTAGTCAGTTTTAGTCAACACATTTTAGTCTTTTTTTTTTATAACAAATTATTTCTGATTACCATTTGAGTCAAATAGTGTTTCACACATCTCAATTTTCCAACAATATTGTGTGTCCACAGGGCTACTCGTCTGTTATAATTACTCATTCTGATTTTTTGTCAGTCAGTATGTTTACATGCACAGGTAAGTCGAGCTACAGTAGCTCGGCTGGGATTTGACCATAGACAGTAAAAGATTTGACTGGACCACTGTCATACTCGTAGACCAGTGTTTCTCAAAGTGTGGTCCGGGAATCACTGGTGGTCTGCAAGCTATCCCAAGTGGTCCGCGAGCAGACGTGGTAAAATATAATATAGATGAGTTGTTTGCAATATTGAACCAACTTGTTTGTAAAAACAGTTCTGCAACACTGTCTATGTAAGATATGCCAGTTTAAATCATACAGTATGAATCCACACAATAAGCAAAGTGCAAAGACAATAAGCAAGGTGGTTCAGTGAGTAGGCCTATAGTGTAGACTAATTATAGGCTACTGTTGAAGTAGGTCTAATCTTTTTTTTTTTTTTTAGCTAGGGTTAGTTAAGTGGTCCTGAAACTGAAAAAGTTTGAGAAACACTGTCGTAGACCAAAGTATTAATGTTTTACTCCGTCTCGCTAGATGGTGATATACGCCCAAACACAACACATTCCCCAAACAGACTCTCCATCTTAGCCATAGCTAACTTGCTAGCTTAACTTTCCATATTAGCTTACTTGCTAGCAAACTTTGCATCATCAGTCTAACTAGTTAAATAGTTGACATTACATGATGAACATTTTCGTATGGACATTCTGGTGGATGTTAATTTGTATGAGAGAAGCTTCAACTTCTGGGTATGTAGCATTGTGGCATAAAGCTTAGGTAGTTAGTTTGCTAACTCTGGCAGAAATCTCCAGTCTTCTTGTTCCATGTAGTTTAGGTGTTGCAGCCACAGGGTTGCAGCAACAGCACGTAGACTAGCCTACAGGAAAGCTGTTGCGTTTGAACTCATTCGAATATTTTGAAAACGTAACAGCTAGATATTCTGTCTTCTCATTTTGTAGACTAAAATGAAGAGAGATTTTATCTTAGTTTTTTATTTCATGCAAAACATTTTAGTCTCGCCTTTTTTTCGTCAACAATAATGCATCTTAAGATAGTCTTAGTCAGTGTTTCAGGACAATACTGCTGTCTCGTCATCGTCTCGTCTTAGTCATGAAAAAAAAGGTCGTTGACGAACATATTTCCTCTCGTCTCGTCTGACGAAATTAACACTAATGTCGTGCTGACATAACGCCGTTAAATTATAAAAACTCTTGCTGCCGTAATGTTTTTGTTTTTGGACCATAACTTTTGTTCAGGCCACAGGTCCTCTGGACAAACCTAAAGTTGCGATATGTTCTTATTGCTAAGACACTACATACTTTATAATGGCATTGCTAATCAAATGTAACTTTATGTGGAAGACATGCAGCTTCTTGATTTCATCTTCACTTTTTCAATCTGTCAATCAATAACAGGTTAATTTGGCATGCTTTCCGTTTAAGACAGAGGTCAGCACTGCACTTCATTCTGAGTGTACATGCACCCACAAAGGCTAAAGGAATGCATTGTAATTGTTATGCACAGACTGTTGCTGTGAGGAATAGAGCAGGGTAGAGACAGCCAGATGGATGACTCATCTTTACGCCACTGTGTCGGCAAGCCTGAGTTAGGCAATGCCGGGTGGGGCACAAACTGGCACCCAAGCTTCTGCAGAGCTCCAAGCTGACTCCACTGGACTGTACAACAGCTGCTAAGCTAGTTTTCCTCCTCTCTAAACTGTACATTCAATTGGAATGGGAACTGAACTTCTGTGGTACTAGGCGTTGCGACTCTTGACAGCTGTGGTCACTGGGGAGATCAACTGGAGTGTCCTTTTCATACCATCCGAGTAAAAATAGTGTATACATGTTCCAGGGCATTCCACGTTCATTCTTTGTCTTAGGTGTGGGGTACCTTGAGCACATCTATTTTAAGTGTAAATCATGTTTAAAAAACAAACTGGGAATTATAGCTAAATAAATTACTCTTGTAAAACATACTGTTCTAGATGCCTGTGAAACAGTAGGCTGAGGCACATATGGAACTTTACTGTTGGGGTCACATTTAGTCATTGGATCAAATTGAACATCTCCCACCAACAGCCTGATCACTCAGCATTTGGCTGAATGGCCAGCAGATCCAGACTTAAGAAAAAGTGAATTTCCAGGGCTCAATAAGAATCATATCAAATGCTTTACAATACAAATCTACTGGAAAAAGTAGTAAAACCCCATTCAACGCATGGAAGGACCTTGGGCACACCTCAAATGTACTTTCAGTAGAGAAAAACAAAAGTGGAACACTCAGTACAAGTAACCCAAAGTTCTAATAAATGCAGATCCATTTATGATTTACTAAACACATCTAACTACTAATTCTATAATATTACACAAATACAAGAGAATTGAGTTATTTCTAGTTTCTTTATTTTTGCCATCTCCAGTCAGGTAACAAAGGCCTCGAGTGAACAAAATAAATTTCCAACTTAAACCACACCACCCCTTAGAGCAGAGTCCCCTGAAAGAACCTTACTGAAAAAGAGTTGTTTACACAACGTTGAGAAGCCTACCTATTATAGGAGACAGATACAGGCTTCAACACTTTATTGTAGGTTGCCAATGACAGCCAAACAAGTTGGCGGCTATTGTGGTACAGAGGTATTCGCGCATGGCCATCACATCCCTTCAACTTCTATACAACACAGACTGGCATTTAGAAGATAAATCACTGAAGTTTCCTTTTTTCTTTGTGTTTATTCTTTAGTAATCTGAAATGTTTCTAGGTGGTATTCAAAGCCTGTTCTTAAGTGCTAACTTCCACCATCCCAGCATGTCACTTTAGGAAAGGCATTGATCTAGGGCAAATGACCTCAGCGCCTACACGCCAAAGACCATGCTAGGAAACGGTATGGCACCCAGAGATGGGAATATGAAATTTGGGCGGTCACCATAACTCCTCCTCTCCAACTCAAATTCATATCCCCCCCCCAAAAGGCATAGATTCTGCTCTTCATTCTAAGTAATATAAAAAAAATAATCATACAAAAACTGGATCCCATTATTTTCTGAACATTCAGGAATGTAAGTGGCAAGAACAACATCTCAAAGGCAAAACAAAGGAATGACCAAAGAAAATGTGAAATAAAAACTAGAATAAAATAATAAAAATGAAACCTCAGTGATTTGGCAGAATGCCAACCAATCCACGTGAAAAGTTGTTAAAAAGTCCAGCACAGTATTGGAAGGAGAAGAAAAAAAAATGAATTAATCACGACAAAATGGTTTGAGGTTGTTGGTGAAGGCCATAGCTTTGGTGACAATTAGAATAAAACCAATGTTATAGTGGATCATGTTGCAGCCCGAGCAGCCCAGTCCCTCTTCCTATTTGCTGTTCATGGCCTTGATGGCCACTGCAGCCTCCTCGCCCATGGCTGCCAGCACACTGACCTGTAGAGAAAAGAAAGGAAAGGCAGCTTGTGAGGTGAGGGGGGGTTCTTTACAGACAAATTTCATTCCTTAAGCTTAAGGTTTGTGCACATATATGTAGATACAATTCCCAGCTCAATTACAACCCCACTCTAAATGCAGCATCGCAACAGTATTGCTGACAAACCCAAAAAGCTAAACCTATGAAGCACAAAATAAGCATAAATCAAGAATTTGTATTGAAAGCCTACCACCTTGACACTTGATGACTCATGTACAGTCAAGCACTACTGGCACAAGTATGCATTTATTAACAAAGACATTGCACTGACCAGAACTAATGATGTTTTAAGAACTAATCTTAGTTACTATTACCATGAAATGAGAGCTAATGGATACATTAACTGATTACTTGGGACTAAGAGGTGGATTTTTGGCTTACTGTTTGAAAACATCCCATATAGATCAACAAGTTAGCACAAAGTAAACACAAAGTGGGATAATCCACAGGCTTGGCTTCACTGAAATCATTGAGGACCAGGACATTCCATCCTTTCACCAGATATACTACAAAGGCCCATTACTATTAAGTGCGAGAGAATGGGGCAAAAATCTCAATTCATACACTAGATTTGAGCTGTAATGGGTGTTTAAAAAGTTTGTGCTATTCCAAATTTAGTTTCCAGTTGTGGACATATTTTAAAGAATCAGCAAAACACCAGGAATGTTGACAGCACTCCAGTCTTGTCAGCTAATGTCCCATCCCACAGATGCACAACAGGATAGGCTTATAGGGCAGGCTTATGGGTCAGACTAAGATTACATCCACACTACTCTGTTTGAATCCAAAACACTTGCCCTTCAACTACACAACTCTGGCGTTAAACGCAACGATTTGAAAATGCTGTTGGCAAACATTGTGTTTTGATGTAGACAGCGAATCTGCAATCTGAAAGTTCATGTAGAAACCCATGTCCCCTTTCGAATTGAACCTAGTCTGACGTTTCTTGACTCCAAGACTCACTTCGACTTCCACTACTAACCTGCCAACTGTGGGTGCTACAGGGAGACTAAAATAAAAGCTTTACTAGCCTTGCTGTTCTTGGTAACACCTAAAGTGCAGATGAACTCTACATTTTACAATGCTGACAATTGCATTAATGGTCATACGATTTGTGTGAATGGATGCACAAAACATGAGTCAGGTGTCCACCGCCCCCTCGGACAACGGACAACATTCGTAAGTTGCAAGCGTGCCGTCTTGACGGTTAAACATTTAAAATGAAAGTGTTTAAAAACAGAAGTGTGGATGTAGCCTAAGGGAAGTCTTTGCACTCTGTCCACATTGTACAAAATAAAGGCCATGAACGTGTGGATTGTCCTCAAGACACCACACATTTTAACTGTTGCAAACTGTGGGAATTCCTAGTTCGCTACCTTCCAACACAACTTTAACTTCAAGTTATTACCATGATGTCCCCATATATATATATATATATATATATATATATATATATATATATATATATACACACACACATATATATATATATATATATATATATATATATATATATATATATATATATATATATATATATATATATACACACACACACACACACACACACATATATATACACACACACAGTCTATATGCATTAGGACTAGGGCATGCCAAGAGCAAAACATGCAGAGAATGAGGTTTTCACTCATTAACTCAAAAGGACTTAAAATAAGTCATCAACATAAAGACCAAAATAAAAGGGACCCAAAAACCTACCATAATCTCTTCACCATTCTCGCATTTGGTTTCAATTTCCTTTCCCAGATCACCATCAGGCAAACGGAGGTCCTCACGCACCTCACCGTTGTCCATCAGCAGGGACAGGAAGCCGTCTGTGATAGAGAGCAGCTGCAGGGGAGGAAGAGAGTGAATACACCTTCAAGTGAAGCTGCAGACCTCAGAGGTCCTGGAACATCAAAATGCAAAAGGTTCATAAACTGAAACTAAACCCATGGACTGCAGAGGGTAGAGGTCTAACTGCTTTTGAAATGGGCTGAAAATGTATGCTTTTTGTTAATTGACAAAATCAATAGTTCAGTCTTGCACAACAAACCCAGGGTATATAAAACTGTACAAACATTTTTTGAGAACCAACCTGGAAGTCATTTCTCTTGATGTTGGGCACGTCCATGTTGTGGGTGGAGGGGCAAATATCTTCATATTTCTTTCCGTTGAAAATATCAATACCAACCATGTGAACCTATTAAAAAGGAAGAAATACTACATTAGCACATTTAAAGTAAATTTCATTACGCAAAAAAAAGACTCATAAAAATGCAACTTGTAGTAAAAACCAATATCCAACCCCTGATTTGACATGCATTTTACCTTTGCGTGACCATGCTTGCCAGTTTTGGAGGTGGACATCTCAACAATCTTGCAAGGGCGTCCCTTTAGCACCACAAAGCCGTTCTTACGCAGAGCACTGCACTGCTGGGGATAGGTGACAGAAGCCCCAGCATCGCCAGTTGTGAAATCAAGATCTGGGTCGGACATTATGGGGTTGTTTTGATGAACTGGAAAAAATAAGGAAATGTGTGAGGAAGAGCGTAATGGTTTGCCATCAACTGTAAAAACACAATGAACATAATGTTGTGTACAGTGGCTTTAGTCGTTTTAGGCATCTTGGTTAAAGGGAAAATGTCAAGTTAATCATGACCAACACAAAACGAGTTTGAGTGTGGGGCTCGATCAGAAACGGTTAAATAAACACTTGGTCAAAGTGTGAAGAAATGAAAACATGTTTGCAATTTGTCCACGTGTCCCCGTTTTGCCCGAGATTTTGGGTAGGGAAGCGGAAACTTGTCCTTCTCCCTAACCTGCCGCATCATGACTCAATTTTAACCAGGAACCGCACACTTGACATGTGTCAACACAAACTACCATCGTGAACTATATTGAAGCCGCAGCAACGGGCGATTTAAGTCCAAATGAAAACGTGATCACACTGTTCCTAGTAAACTTATATATATATATATTTATTTATTTTTTTTGCTATGGCATAACCCATCAGCGCATGTTAGGCAGGACACGATAGGCCAAGAGTGGCCGTAAAACTCACTGATGAAGAAAAACGCGTTGATAAATTAAAATAAAAAATGATCAGTTATAGCTCTATTACAAGTTACGTTGAAGCACTAGCAGCTATATTTGTGACCAGTAAATCAACTAATTGAGTATCCACTGACTGCACTCATCACCAGCTAAATAGCTTGCGTTACTCAGTGAAGGAGCTAACGTTAGGTGGCAATTCAAACCTGCTAACTTAGAGTTCGGCTATTTGCAAACACCGAAAGACACGCTAGAATTGGCCTTTTAATTTCTTTTATCGGACAGATTAACACATGCCACTATGTAGAGTGAATACAATTGAAATAATGTTTCGAGAATAACAGTTTGTCATTTCACAGAAATTACGATTACTGTAGCAGCTAGCGGGCTAGTCCCCAAAACCATCGCGACATGGTCGGCTAAGTGAAATTAGCTACAGCTAGCCAGCTTGGCTAATGTTAGTTTACGGTCCTTGAACATGCGCTACGCAAGACACCAAATAGACTACTCCATTCAATGTAGAACTAAAGTAAAGAATAGTTTGGTGTTATACTACAAACATATGAGCCAGAAAACACACAAAGCGCGACAAAACAATATACACTGGTAAGTGTAAAAGTTTACATTACATCAATTAACAGCATCCACAACTTATCTGCGTTAGCTACAACTCCAATGTGTTAACCAGCTAGCATGACAAGTCAGTACAGCTAGCGCGCGGAAGGCCTCATGCTTGCTTTTCATTTAGCATCGCAGAGGTAGCTTGCTACAGATATTAAAAACGGACCCGCACCCAAGCAGATAAGGGCAAAATCACCATTTCGGAGCAAACTTTTACATGTCCCATCTCTGGGCAAATGAAATGGTACCGTATATCATCAATTACTCACAGTAAAGGCACAAAGATTAGAAAGTATTTTTCAGATGAGAGAAGCATGCGCCATGCAACACTTACCGCACAAGAGAAAAGGAGCGTAAATGCGCAAGCGCGTCCGATTTTACTGCAAAACTCGTGCGGTGGGAGGGACAACTCCCTTTCAGTTTCCGCACTTCAACAGAAGAGTAGTTCCGCTGTGCTTCAAAGTAAAGCCTAGGCGTCATAGGCGTTCATAACAATGTCTGAAACTGGTTGCATTTCATGATTACAAATATCATCAAATATATGCGACAATGTATTTATAAACAGTACATATTTTGGAACATAAAATAGACCGGACTGCCCTGGAATCCATCCAATGGCCGTTGTCTTTGGTCCTTCTCAGCATAGGCCACTCTGTAGGGTAAATCTTTATACTGTCAGTGGGTAAATCAAGGCTTTGGCCAAATCATCACCAGATAAACAGATAGAATTCTGAGCCAATGTTGAATAGATTCTGCAGCCAATGTTGACGCTAGACCTATTAAAAATAACAAAGTTAAGTTTTTATGACAGATTTGTGCAGTTTTGAATGTTTATCTAAGTTATTTTCAATCACGTAGGCCTATATGCACTTCAGGAAAATGCAGATGGACTTTTTAACCAACCTTTCAATTTGGTTTGACAAATAAATCAATATGAACTGCACAGAAGCAAAGCACAAACACGTGGCAAAATGTATTTATTCAAATGTATTAATTTATTTAAAAACATTGCTATGTCTTATCAATTTCTTTTGAAAATAAAGTGTGAGAGGGAAAATATGGACAGTTGTTGAGATAATGATGGACCCATTATTAAGAAGCTACTGCTTTGACAATGATCCCTCATATCCAGATAAAGGGAAATAATTGAAAGTGAAAAACTTGCGTAAAACAGTTGTGCACTTTATTGCTAAATGATGATGTTTGATGCAGAGTTCACGCCAACCTTTGCAGGACCCAGATTATATCATTATCTGTTGTCCATGTATTATCAATGTCTTCCTCCCTCAAACATAAATATTAATATTGTGCAAAATAAACCAAAGACCAAGGTAACATCACCACAAAAAGAAAAAAGATGGGCAAATAAGTTCATTTTCCTATAACTCGGAGAGGCAGACATAAAAAGAGATTATGAAGAAAGCATTTTACAGTACTGGTGAAACCTTTGAAACCGGATAAATTGTCCTCACATAAAGCACTGATATTTAATAATCTCTGACATTCTAATAGAGATTTCATAGCACTTTCAGACACACTAACTATTCTCATAAAATTATACAAAATAACCTGTCTAGAAAAAAAAAGTAACACTGTAGTTTGTTGGGAAAAATATTCCGGATAGATAATGTATACTGAACAATAACTAAGATGGGAAAGCAAAACTTGACCAATATTCTACACAGTAGGTCATAATCATGAACATTTCTTACTACCAGTTTGAATGAATACAGACCAAAAAGGGGGAAATCTCAGTGTGTGAGTTTTCCAATCACAAGTATATATATATTTTTACAGTGAGAGAGTGTGCTCAGTAAACATGAAAAGTGTAGGCTACACCCTGTTCACTGTACTGACATGAAAATGAATAACATAATGAAATGGAGAGGGCATGAATAAGAAAATTCCGTTTCCAGCCTCCAACAGTAACTGCGACTTGTGAAAGAGCTCTGTTTTATGCAGCTTTGGAGAATGTCACAGGATAAATGGAACAGTTCCTGCAGGACTATAGATACTGACATACTGTACGTTCCCAGTCTATGTCAAGTCTCTGGTAAAACACAATGTATGTTTCTCAATGCTGACATAAGGCAGTACTCCAGTGAATTTTCTCCATTCAGATCATCCATCTTGTATGAACAGGTAGGCCTACAACTTCCTAAAAGTATATTTCAGTGTGGCTGTATATAAATAAGCCATACTGAAATTGTTTTAATAAGACCTAGAAGTCCTCACTTATAACAGTAATGTGCATTTTACAGTTAAAATCAGCCACTGAGAAAAGATAGTCTAATTAATCCAATCATGAATATTCGAACTCTTGACAATCTAGTAATTAGCTAAACTTATTATTACAACAATTTACATTTGACATTTTTATTGATATTATTCCAGATTTCATCAAAGTAAGCGCAAACAAACTTATTATAAAACTCCATAAAAATGAGTGTAGAAATACAGAATCCAAATTGCAGGCAGTGCATGAAATAAAATGACAAATATCCTCATACCATAGATTTTGTTGCCGTGACATTTGTTAAATCCCTGTGTTGTTAGGGAAAATAGTGAACTCCCACCCATGCTTAAATGCGTCTGTGGACAAGCGTGCACGCAGGCACGCATACATACACACACACACACACACTTTCTCACTCAAACACACATTTTCACAGTTTTTTTAATACAAAAAAATAAACAAAATTTACATAGGAATAAAATTTGAAATTATTATTTTTTAAATGATTGATTTTAAATGAATGAACATTTAGTCCATATAATATTGTGAGATGAAAAGCTGATAATTACTTTCATTCATATTTTGTCTGAACTTCATTCTTAATGACTACAGGAAACATGAATAAAAAATATTTTCAGAAAGTATTTTTGGCTCTTGGATGAAGCATCATTTTTGGCACAGAGGTTTTCCTGGTCCACATGATGTTCTCATATATTTTTTGAATGTTCATTCTTCGATTAGATTTCAATTAAACAATTCCTCTGGCCAAACAGATTAACTTAAATGGCAATTGGGAATTTAAAATATGATGCTCATATTGTTACATTTTGACTGCTGCTTTGTAAATATTGTTAACGATACAAATCCAACTTTAGTCAAGGTTATTTTTTCCAGATTACTGTTGCATGATCTTTTGAATAGAGACAATGCATTTCCTGACTCTGGAGAAGCAGTCTTATGAAGCATTAAACATAGGAGAACAGAAATGAACAAACGAGGTAGGTTAGGAGGAAGCTCTACAAAGGATCACTCCATTCTCTGACTCAATAGTTTCTTTTTCAAACCCACAACACTAACTGCTATTCTCAATTCAGGCTCTCTCGGTGCACTTATTTGAGTATAAGCATTTCTCCTATTTAGTCACAGTTGCGCACTGAAGGTTCATTTGGTAACAGGGTCCCCTGTGTTCAAAACAAATGAACATTAATTATGACAAGGTGTATGGGAAGGAACTCAAAAAGGTGTAGATGAGCACATCTACTGGAGAACTGAGAATATACTCACAGTTCACCTGATTACACCAGTCCTTTTTTGGCTATTACTATACATGGCTGTTACATGATATACCCATTTCATGGCAGATCATTGTAGGATTATTGTACACCAATAGGGAGAAAACGGTTGAACAAAGGAAAGGCCAGAATCAGTGGATGACAGTTACCATTGAACTATAATGATAAATACATCTCAAACCGTCTCATGACGGAGTGTTTTTCTCTCCAAAAATCTTTGTTTTCCAGTGATGTGGCATTGCTTTTCTAATAAAAAGCACCCATTCAAACACTCAAACATGCACATTCACAGACACACTCCAGCACAGCTACTGTGAAGGACTTCAGGAAAGCCTTACAACAAAATGGTGGTGGTGATGTTTCACAACAGACAAAGTTCTGACATTTTGAAGTTTAATACACATACCACCCTGTACACATATCCTTTCTATCATTCAGGTGTAACTGTACAACCTTACTGCAAAATGTCACTGCAGTAAAAGTGTCATATCTTATTTGCACTAAACCATTTCTTTAACAAAGACACTTAATTTGAAGCATAGGACATCGTTCTCTTGCAAGTCCAAAGAAACGGAAATTAATATTTGTTTGGAAAACACAAAAGACAACCTCAGAGAGGCAGAATTTCCTTTTTGGAGTTCCAGAGAAGGGTTTTTCTTCCATGACAGGTGGCATCTTGAATCTCCTTCCAACTGATTTTCTGACTCAAAATATGCTCTCCTGATGGGTTTTCTGGAAAGATTACGGTGCTCATGGTGGACTGCAGTGTCCTCCTCATGTTCGTCTTAATTGTTCTTTATAAACCCTGATTTCTTTTCTTTCCACTTTTCCTTCACGTTTTCTCAAACTGCCTTACTTCAACTGTTAATGATGATGGAGTGATGGCTGATGACAATTTACCAGTTCATCATGGAGTTTCTGTTCAGGGTCATAAAGAAAACTTGGCTGCTGCCTCCTGAACGGACGGAGGCAAAGAAGACCTGAAGGAGAGAAAAGGAAGGAAAAGAGTGTTACTGAGACTGAACAACAGATGGCTTATTATACTATATAAATCTACATGTTTTGGTGAGGCAATGGTGCTTTATGTTGTGGTTGGAACACCAAACTATGTACATTTGCTATAACAAGAATAAGGCTATATAGCTGTTCAGATCTGAACAGCAGTTCAGGGAGTCATAACGTAAAGGGTTAACTTGCCTTGTCATTCCTCTCAGAGAGGAACTTCAGTCGCTGAGCTCGCTTGTGCATGAAAACTCCGTCGAGGTGTCCCGTCTCCACGGAGCGGATCTCAATGGCTTTCTCTCCCCATCCCATGATCTGGTTGGAGTGGATGTAGGCTACATTGGACAACAGGAGGGGGTGGAGGAAGGTAGGGAGAGAGATGGGGGACAAAAGAGAAGACATGACAGGAGAGTGCTGACTCTCACGAGAGGAAACGCCTGTCACATGTCTGTCAACAACCCCCCCTTGGTTCGACGACTTCTGACTTGCCAACAGCGACACCTGACCAGTGGCCGCATGTTTGGACCAGCAGCCCGCATGCCCAATGCCAACGGGTGTGTGCCCAAACCAAACCCACTTTATCAGGAGGCAATTATTGCAGCAGTTTCTGAGCCACACAATCAGTATGGGATTCACTCTTGGCTGATCCCTGTTTCCTTTATAAATGCTTTACAGGAGGTGAATGGAATTGAAAGGGTCTATGTTTTTGTTTCATGATACCTACAGTATGTGGCTAGAAACATAAAGACCAAATGGGTCCTCCACGAAGAGAGATGCCCAGGTAGGAAGGCTTTGAGACCTTTTGTGGAATGCCAGGATGATGTTTCCAGAGCTACAAGGACAATAACAGTTTTGCTACTAAGATCTACAGTACAATTCGGATTCATTTTGACAACATATTCTGGCCAGCGGTTAAGTCTCAAATATGAATGGAATGAATTCTGATTTCTTTTGTGGGGCAGGGACATTAGAGGGCAATGCAGTTGTGTCAGAGGCAAAAAATTGCCTACATGGTAAATCCTCAAAATATTTGAAAAACATAAAACATATCCACATTTCTCAAAGGACAAAGATGGAAACAAATACATAGCAAATTTAGAACAGGCTGTAATGTTATGCAGAAAAAAATGTTGAATAAATAAAAGTTCTGTTTGTGATTTTATGCAGACTCTTAGAGACAAAAGTGTCAAAGGCTTAAGGGTCTACTTAGAACCTTAGAAGTAAGGAACTACCATTAAACTCCTGAGTAGACTTTTAAGAGTTTTATCTTTTATTATACCATAAACATTAATTGCCATTTAAAGATGCAGTGTGTAGTTTGCAATTTTAGACTGACAGTATGTGACTAAGGCATAATGAAAAAAATAATGCTTCTAAATACTCCTGCACATTTTCCCATAAAGCTTGTTTCTTCAGGCATTTCTGTATACATTTCTTTACATTTGTGTGGTCCCAAAAATGTAAATAAGTGCATAACTTGCCTAAATCATAGAAACAAGGGGATGCAATGCAAGAAACACTGGGTTTTCATTATATGTTTAGAATCACATAATGTATTTGTTAAAACATTTTTTAACCACAAAATCGACACTCTGCATTTATATGTTTTTAATACCTTATAAAAAGTTGAGGGGCTGTCATGTCTCAAAACGGATTTAGGAAAACTACAAATTGAAAACAATGGACCTGTATCCTACATTTCTACTCTCATAAGAGCAAGGACATAATAGTTTGATGTTTAGTTATTTGAAACCAAAGCTCATTTGGGGTTTCATGTCACTGAGATGGACAGAAATGATTACACAGACACCGCAGACAACATCATCACCTCACAGAAACCCTCCAAATGAGCTTGTCTGCACTACCCAAGAGTCTCTTCAAATTGTCAATGTCAAATGACACCAATAAGGTACACAAATAACATAAAATGAGTGACACAGAGACAAGAACACTGTGTGTGTGTGTGTGTATGTGTGTGTGTGTGTGTGTGTGTGTGTGTGTGTGTATGTGTGAGGCGTATGTGTGGACACTGCTTGAGGAGGACCAGAGAGGGGACAGAAGCAGGAGTAGAACTGCAGAGGTGTGGTCTTAAGGGGCTAGGGAAGGAGTGAACACTGGACAGGGTTAAGGTGAGGAGGCCATGCATCCCTGGGTGTGTGTCTGTGTGTGGAGGGGATTAAGGGGGGTGAGCACAGATATCCTATCCTTTAAGGGGATCGTGCTTTTGCCGGACTTTGGAGTGAAGGGTGAGGGGAGGGAGTGTTGGGGGTGAGGGGTAGTCGCACCTAACAACTCTAAGCGTCAAGGGATACTGCAAGGGGAGTGGGGACTCGTTCTTTTTTTTGTGTCCACTGAAAGAAACAACCAAAAACCTACCAACAGAGGTGGGCATCTCTCCCCATTGTAGCACCACGTCTTTAGTGATTCTGCCGTAAGTGTTCACATAGACACCCTCATCTTCATAACACAGAAGCATCTCCATCCCGTCGGTCTTGGGGAGCACCACAATGGCGTGGGGGGTGACACTGCTCTGAATCTGGGGGAGGGAACATGGGGGGGGGGAGGGGGGGGGAGGTGGCAGATGAGCCTCGGGTTGTCAAGATGGAGCCGCAGTGCACAACACAATCCACCACCAGGTGCCACTGTTCCCTTGCAAGTGCAGTCATCTCTTGCTCTCTTTCTCTTTCTCTCTCTCTTGTTTTTTGTCCCCCACCCACCACCACTTTCATCTCCTCCACTTTGGGTTACTAACTCTTTCGTTTTCTTCTCTTTTATTTCGTTCGCTCTTTTTTCAGTGATGACCAGCGCTTCTCCCTATGAGAAACTGCTGCAACAATATCATCTCCCACTTGTCCTCCAGTTAACGGCACTATGGCAAACTCACTCCAAGAGGCCAGGTGAGGCGTTGGAGTGCCTGAGGGATTGCAGCGCTCGCGCTCAATGCTCTGGCTTAGAATGACATCTGACGTGCTTAGCTTTAGCGGTTAGTCAAAGGTCGTAGAGTGGGGAGATGAGTGTTGTTCAAATGTTAACAAAATTCATCTCTTAACTGTATACACACAGTACATTTAACATATACTGTACATGTATGAGAACATCAATGACACTAAGCATTCAGTTGATTATAAGCATTCAGTTGATTATACACTGTAACTTGCTTATGTCAAGTATCAGAAATGACAATTATATTTCTTACAGAGCAGTAGGCCTTAAAAACTTGAGACAGTTTCAAGTGCAATGGCAAATGTCAAGACATTTTTAGTAATGATTACAAAATACTGTCTACTACTTGAAGGAAATGCAATCAAGCATCAATCTATTCCGAGATGGTCAACAAGAAATACATAAAAATCAAGCAGGACCACCTCCCCTTTTTAGGTCAGATCAATGTGCTAACCCTCGAGATGGGGTGGGGGAGGGCTAAGGGGTGGCTCGGACCCACTCCCCACCACTTACATGGGACGGGATGTAGATATCATACGGGTTCCCAGAGTCCACGTCAATCACATGGAACCCCACGCTGGAACCATAGATAACCTTTAACCTCTGACCTTCTTCCACGGTCAGGTCCACCAACAGAGGCTTGTGCTGCAGATCTGTGAAAGACTTCAGGATGGAGACAAAAGACAAACAGACATTAAATCTGAAAGCCAAGATTCTTTTGTCCTGTCTAAAGGTACATAGTAATTACCTTGTCACTAAACATTTTTAAATAACTAAAAGTTTGAGGCCAAAGCACAATGAAAATCTGCTAAATTTAGGTCTGTGAAATTTTGTTTTAGCATCTTCAGTTAATCTCAAACACATCTCTATCTGTGGGGCCACAGTGATAGTTGCCTGGGCAGATAGTATCCAGGACAGTAACATGTTACAGAAGCCTTGAGTCTCACCTTGAAAGCCATAAATTTGTGGTATGGCTTTGGAGCCCAGGCGTATATCTCCACAGCGTTCTTCAAAGCAATCACCAGGAATTTGATCCTTTCATATTTGACTGAGATGGAAAATACAATCAAATGAATAGAGTACTGGGAAAAAGTCACACTTAATGGATGGGCCAGTAAACCTAAAAGCTGACATACCAACTTTGTAGTGGACACAACCCTCCAGCTCTCCAACAGTGATCCATCCCTGTTTCTTCTCCACTTCAGGGTCATTGTGAAGTATCCTATTTCTCAGCCAGGACAGATAGTAGACCCTCAGCTTGTTCTTCTTGCCTACACAGAAGATTTCATATAATTAGCTTAACAACACCACATTTTATTAAAAGGCTGAATCCTGTAGCTGTACATTTTAATGACTAAAAGGAGGATATTTCATCTTTATGCTTTTGCAGCATTGAACAGGTTAGTCTACCAAAGAGAAGGGCCAATATGATTTGCTACTAAAAAGACATGAAGCATTTTTGAATTTTCAAATTACAGCCCTAGTCACCCAAATGTTTAAATGGCGAGCTTGGTCTATCAGCTTCTATCAGATACGAGTTCACTGTATCAATACAGTTATACATCCCTGTATTGTGCTCTTTCCTCATTGTAAGTATTATATGTCTATGATTACTACACAAATATGTCTATCTCAATCCATCTGTATTGTCATCCTTGGTGCAAAGGTGAGAATGTTGTTTGGCTCAATAAGTGAGGTCATTCTGTAGCAGGACCTGATTCGTCCTTTGAAGTCAACCAACCTTATTAAGATTGTTGACTTTTGTGTCTTGTAAAATGACTTGTCTAGGGTCTAAACGTTTTTATACATTTCTCTGTATTTTTATACAGCTCAGAAAGACAAGGCACTCTGTTAATGGTCTTTGGTTTGTTTGTACCTCAGTGCACGTCTCACCACACTCACCTGATATGGTGACCAGGACATTAAGGCCCTCCAGAACATCCATCTGTTGGAAGCGTCGGCGGTTGATGAGGTTGTACACCTTGCCCTGGCCACTCCGGTCCAGCAGCATCAGGCCATTCTCTGTGCCCACCAGCAGGTTCACCCCTAATCAAGACACAGACCCACATCCGTCCAGTGTCATTTGCAGCAGTTAAGTGTTTTCCCTAAGGGGAGCTTATGATCAAAATGAAGGAGTAGAAACTGGATTTGACATGGACAGAATGACATTATGTAGGAAATGAACTACAACCACATGCAATTAACCCCCAAAGGTGTCATTCTGTGATACTGAGAACATATCTGTAATAGATTTTGTAATACTGAGAACATTGCGATAAGAATGCAATTCCATTTTAGGCCTGGATTTGAAAACAGGTACAGAAACTAGAGGATTACAGCTGGGCTCCTGTAAGAGTCCAAAGTCTCACCCCACAGTGCTGCGCACAGGATCTCAGAGTTGAAGCGTTTCTTGTATTTGCGGATCTCTGGGGTGTCGCTGTGGGGTCGGATGTTGGTGGGGTTGACATTGACCACCGAGATCTTGCGGGCCTCGTTGAGCCGAGCCTGTTCCTGCTCCTCCTGCTGACGCATCAGCTCATCTGAAAACAGGGCTGAGGGCACAGCCCAGCAACCACAATCAAACATGACGCCCATACAGACAAGACTAGTCTTTCAGGACTACAGGATGGACTTTGGATGGATTTACTGCTTGACCTTTTAGAAATGTTCCTACAGTACATCGCAATTTGATGCTCCTCTAGTAAGGATGTCTGTACATGAACATAATGATACATTTCTGGATATTAACCCTTAGAACCCTGAATCGGGCAATATAATTGCCATGTTGGAGGGATACTCTGGGGCTGAGCAATTTACAGAAATAAATGCCATTTTTTATTTAGTGATGAAAAATGACCTTTCTGCGCTCCATATCTGTGACACGAACTGATCTGACCTGACTTGACCCGAGGTTGCGTGTTAGCCTGCGTGCCTATGCACTCATAATGATTCTCAACCTTTTACTGGATTGCCATGAACAAAGTAAAGGCAAAAAAGGTGTTTCTTTGTTAAACAAATTGGGATGCAATGTGAGCCTTAAATTGGATGCCATGCAGGAATTTGCTAGGATCTCAAAACCGGATTATGAACATGCTTTGCCATAGAGAAACACATGATAGCGTTGGATTATAAACATGCTGTGCCACAAGAACAGACAAAAACGTGGGGTAAGTCCAGCTATATGAAGTTATTATTTTGCTGTCACTTCATCTTTTTAATAACCCAGAATGATGTACTTGGTATCAAATGATAGCTCTGTGTCTTCTCTTTCATCTGACATGCGTGGCATATCCATCCAATCACGGGTCCGCGAGTAATTCAAACGAGAGTAATGGGTGTGCAGCGTTGGTTTGTGTACATGACGTTATTATTTTGCTGTCACTTCGTCTGTTTTTATATAAGCCAGAAGGATCGATAAACATGGTACCAATGGATAGCCCTGTGTCCCCTCTTTCATCTGATATGCTTGCCAAATCGATGCGATCACGGGTTCGCAAGTAATTCAAACGAGAGTAATGGGTGCGCAGGTAACGCAGAGAAGTATAGACTGTAAATATGATGCAATTTGATTTAATTTCATGACTTTTTTTCATTTTCATACTTGATCGTACAGACAAGTGTGTAGTCTCTTTGGAAAGCCCCACTTCTGCTCTGTCATGCAATAAAGGTTTCATCTCGCTGCGATGAACAGTTCCGGAGAAATGTAACAGATGCAGCGTAACAGATGCAGCGTAACAGAGAAGGGTGTGTTTTTTGACGCACTTTGTGTCAATCGGGTTCTAAGGGTTAACATTGAGCTTCACAAAAATGTAACTAATAATAATAATAATAATAATAATAATAATAATAATAATAAAATAAACATGTTTCAACTTGTTTTTGAGTTTTCATGAGAACAACATGCATGGCATCTCCCAACAACACTGGAGTCTGGACTATGAAATTCACCAGTCACCTGAGGCTGAGTTCTCATCGTTGTCGTCTGTCGGGGACGTCTGGTACACGCGTGGGTCGACAAACGGAGTGAAGGAGGACTTGGAGCCACTGCCCATCCCATACTGGCAACGTGACAAAGAAAAGTCAAAGCACTGACCACGGCCGCAAGGTCATAATGACATCTCAGATTAATCCAAGGAAGGTTTTCTTTACAAATGAATACTATGTCATTATCTACAAAAGGACTGCCTGCAGGGGCATTTAAGTGAGCACAAGGTTAGGAGGGGCTGTTAACAAGAAAGTAAAGGAATCAAATCGAAAAAGGTGTTACTTCATGCATAGTGAAGAGGAAGAAAAAACAGATGAAAAATGAGTGGAAAACACTGAAAGAGAAGTATTTAAAACAAGACATTTAAATGTGTAAACATGGGTGGAGAAGGAGAGGGAGAGAGAGGAAGAGGGAGAGAGAAGACTGGAGGAATCGGACACCAGGGGTAAGAGCGGGGAGCCGCTGAACCATTGAGACGACGTGACTGGAATGGTAGTGACTGGAGAGGGGTTAGGGTTAGTGGTCGTGTTGGGTTAGAGGTCGAGGGTCAAAGTGGACAGAGGTGACTCCCACAGGCTGACCCCATCATTCATCACCTACTTCGGCCACCGAGTCCAGGTCCTGCGCATGCAGACTGGGGCGCCACCCTGGACCCTCGCCCGGCGTGGCCAAGGGGGAGTGACTTTGCTGCACTAGATCGGGCAGATTGGCGTTACCGGGGAAACCGTTGCTCTCGGCGTGACCCGAGCGCTTTCTGTCCCCAAACGTCTGCAGAGAGGAACAGAGAAGAGAAGGGGCTACTCTACTGCTGCCGTGACAAGGGGAGGGTTGGCTCGCGGGTCGGCACGTCCTGCGTGGCACAGCAAACCCCCTCAACAAATGCCCACACCACACCACACCACACCACACCACCCAGCCATGCACTGCTGCTTAATGGCCCATGCGCCACCATGTGGGAAAAGCAGGGAATTGCAGCCATGGGTGCGTCCTCTCTCACTGGTTCACAAAACCAGTGAGATCAATCAACCAACCATCCAGAGGTGGGCATTAAGAACAGGCACAGGTGACCCCAAAGCCAAACAAAGTTAGAGACAGAGAGAGAGGGCATAGAAATAATGCAGTAAAACCAACACAAATAAGACATGGATAAATCGAACAAACTGAAAGACGGACAGAATGAAATTTAAAAAACACGATGGCAAACAGGGTTATGACACACACACAGGGTTATGAGGCCTGTGTAAGCCTTTGGTAGGAGAGCCTGAGGAGGGAAGCCTGGGTAATAGAGTCCAGAGGCATCAGGTGGACTGATTGCGCTGTTCTTACCTCTCTCATCATGAGCGTGCTGTCCTTGGAGTTGTTGCCGTAAGTGTCGTTGCCATGGGAGTCTTGGTTGCCCATGCCACCAAAGGGTTCATTACCACCCTGGCCGGCTGAAGGCCTATAGGAAGAAACCACACAGCATCCCAAACTGTTTATCACAGGAAATGCCTGAAAAAAGCACTTCCACAGTGTCTGTGTGACCCGAGGCTCTGGAAAATGCACTTTGATTGTGACTGTGACACTGTAATGTGATCCCAACAGTATCAAATTGCATGCATGCTGGGTAATTTTGGTGGTATTCACTGGGATTTGCTGAGCTGTAAGGGAAGCACACAGTCTCTCAGACGTCCACGTGTGCAGCCACAAGTCGACATGTCGCAGACACTCACATGATCCGTGGGATGTCGCTGACATGCACAGTGCCGTCGTGGGCTCCGCCCTCTCCGTCCTCCTCCTCATCGCTGCTCGACTCCTCACTGGAGGACGAGTACTCAGTCACTTTGACGGGTGGGCGGTGGGTGTCCTCATTGGAGCGCAGCTCACGCAGCTCTTTGGCCAGAGCAGTCAAATCCTGTGTGAGAGGAGGGGGCAGAGCAAAGGAAAAAAGGAGAGTTAACAAACCATCAAGTCAAACATATGACATGAAAGGCAAGGTTGTTGTAACCTGGGGGTGTCACTGAAAAACTTATGTGGGGTTGCTGTTTGTTTGTTTCTGTTGCTGAAACAAAGTAAAACACAAAACCAAATCAGTGAAATAATATGAAACATCCTCAGGCAAGGTAACCAAATTACAACAACATGAATAAAAACAACTGAAACCCGTCCCGTGCCACCAGGTTTACAAGGTAGAGCACAGCAGTGGCGTCATCTAAGCCCATATCAAATCAAACAGGCCTCGGAGAAGAGCAACCCAGAGGGTCAGAAACATAACTGATGTTCCACACTGGGAGGAGGTGGACAGAAAAAGAGAGTAGCCATCATTCCTGAGAATGATGCATGGCGGTGAGTACAGAACAAAGCGTGCATTTCCAAAAAAGGAACCGAGCGGGAGGGCTGATTGCATCAGTGCAACAGAAGAGTGTGTTAGCTGTGGGTCTCCCTTTGGGGGGGCCGGGCTGTGGGGATACATGCGGGGGATATTAGTGGAGAGCAGCAGCCCCACTGGCTGATGCCTGGCTTACCAGTTCCTCCTGCGGTCAGGGCAGCCGGACAGAGAGAGAGGCCAGTGAGCAAATGTGCTAAACAGACACGCTTCCAGACATCTAGACTTGGCCGCTTAGAATGCCCACAGCTACCCACCCACTTAGCCAGCTAAAAGCACTCAAGCTAAGTAGACAGAGGGAAGAGTGCTCTTATCTCTATCTCGGACAGAAATGAGAGGTGAAATGGAACGTGGTGAACTTGCGTGTGCGTTTTACTTTCATCGCTATTAATTAAAAGCAGTGAATAGCCGAGAAGTTTAATTTAGTAGCAGTGCACATAAATCTTACCTAACTAACACTACACAACCTCCGCTTTTCTTTTTACAGATTAATAAACTGTCACCATGGTAACAGAGCAAGACCCCAACCAGCCCCGTCCAAATTGAGGCAGCGGGGAAGGTTAATGACAGGTGCCTGTTTTCAAATGAGTGTGCCGGGCAGGCATCCAAACTAATTCAGGTGACTGACACCGTGGTGCTTGAACACTATCCGGCTGCATAAGGTTTCCACACCAATTTGCTGGGAGCGGAAGAGCCGAGGAGAGTGAGTGCGATAGAGAGAGAGATGAGTGTGAGTGAGGGAGGGAGTAACCAAGTGCGTGTGTGAGCGAGCAAGTAAGAGAGAATGAGTGTGATTGCATGTGGTCTGTCCAGGGAGATACAGAATGCATTTGACAGTAGAAAGAATGAACAAGTGATTTCATGTGGATTGAAACACGAAAGAGATTGAGAGTCTTTTAGAGAGAGAGAGAGAGAGAGAGAGAGAGAGAGAAACAGAGAGTATAGGGAAGAGAAAGGGAGAGAGATAAAGAGAAAGAGTGTCACTGACCTCATCTACAGCTCTCTTATAGCTCTGATGGAGGAGAGAGAGCCAAGAGTGGAAAGGACATTGGAAGAGAGAGAAGAGAAGGAAAACCAGGAGGAGGACAAGAAGGAGAGGAGGAGAGGAAGAAGTGAGAGAGAAGAGTGGATTAGAGCAAATGTAAGGTGATATATGGTTAATTCTGCGCCAAGGGACAGAGTACAATTTTCACCGTACAAAGGAAAAGGCACTCATAGCAAAACCCATTCATGACCTAGTTTGAGCTATAGAGCTGTATTAGGTGTGTCTGAGATGGCTGGAGAGCTGTTGGAGAGGAGAGGCCTGATGCACGAGTGCTATTACTGGGAGAATAAGAGCCCGTGTGGAGGCTTCAGATAGGAAGGCATTTCACTGGTGAAATGGAGTCTGAATTATATATACAGCTGCCAGGACTGGAAGTGGTAACCTCTGTAGTTGGGTCAAAATGTATCAGTGAATACGGCTGTTCTGGATAAGGGGCTGGATTAGTGAACTGTAATAGGGGACGGAGTGCAAGCGCTGGCCTGATAAAGGGTCACTCACCGCGGGCCGACTGGGCCGGGTCACCTCCCTCCCCTCCTCCTGGGCTTTGGGCTTGCTCTCCTGGGAGACGACTGGAGACCCCTCGGGGATGGAGGACCCTGGGCGACGAGAGAAATACAGAGCAGGGGTCAGAAAACACAGAGACTCCGCAGACAACAAACCAGCAAAGCAAAACAACGGCAACCAAAACACAGCAGAGAGGGAGAGGCAAAAAGATGTGCTCTGACTGAATGCCGCCCAATACATGAGATGCCCTCTTGCTGCTGAGAGCAAAATAGAGACAGCATTATATGGTATAGAGATATGAGACAGGCAACGACCAATAGAGAGATACAGAGAAAGAGTCTCTATGTGTATGTGTACATATTATACTTTGTTCTGATAATTAGCACTTGTAACTTTAATCTACTAGATTCATTTAGAAAATAATATACAGGTGCTGGTTATATAATTAGAATATCATCAAAAAGTTGATATATGTCAGTAATTTCACTCAAAAAGGGAAACTTGTATATTATATTCATTCATTAATTACACACAGACTAATATATTTCAAATGTTTATTTCTTTTAATTTTGATGGCATGGCATTGAGTCAATCAGTCTGTGGCACTGCTCAGGTGTTTTGAGAGCCCAGGTTGCTCTGATAGTGGCCTTCAGCTCTTCTGCATTGTTGGGTCTGGTGTATCGCATCTTCCTCTTCACAATACCCCATAGATTTTTAAGCCAATTAAGAACAGGGATACCATGGTCCTTAAACCAGGTACTGGTAGCTTTGGCACTGTGTGCAGGTGCCAAGTCCTGTTGGAAAATGAAATCTGCATCTCCATAAAGTTGGTCAGCAGCAGGAAGCATGAAGTGCTCTAAAACTTCCTGGTAGACGGCTGCGTTGACCCTGGACCTCAGAAAACACAGTGGACCAACACCAGCAGATGACATGGCACCCCAAACCATCACTGACTGTGAAAACACTGGAAATACACTGGATTCTGTGCCTCTCCTCTCTTCCTCCAGACTCTGGGACCTTGATTTCCAAAGGAAATGCAAAATTTACTTTCATCAGAGAGCATAACTTTGG